>NW_020892202.1:0-1235 GCF_003945725.1 Corapipo altera
GTGGGGATGGACAGGATCCATCCCAGGATTCACCCTGGGATCCACCCCAGGAGCCATTCTGAGATCCATCCTGGGATCAGTGGGAATGGATGGGATCCATCCTGGGATCTCCCCGGGGATCCATCCTGGGATCCACCCCAGGATCAGTGGGGATGGACAGGATCCATTCCGGGATCCATTCCGGGATCCATCCTGGGATCAATGGGGATGGATTGGATTGATCCTGGGATCCATCCTGGGATCCACCCCAGGATCAGTGGGGATGGCTGCGATTTGTCCTGGGATCCATGGGGTCTGTGTGGGATCAATCCTGATCCATGGGGTCTGTGTGGGATCAATCCTGATCCATGGGGTCTGTGTGGGATCAATCCTGATCCATGGGATCAATCCTGATCCATGGGGTCTGTGTGGGATCAATCCTGATCCATGGGGTCTCTGTGGGATCAATCCTGATCCATGGGGTCTGTGTGGGATCAATCCTGATCCATGGGATCAATCCTGATCCATGGGATCTCTGTGGGATCAATCCTGATCCATGGGATCAATCCTGATCCGTGGGATCTCTTTGGGATCGATCCCGATCCGTGTGGTTCCGGGCAGGATCAATCCATGCCCACGGCCGGGATGGATCCCGGAATTCCTGTTGGGACCGGGCGGGATGAGCCCCGGAGCCCCTCCCTGCCCTTGGATCCCGGATCCCAAATCCCAAATCCGTCCCCATTCCCAGGCTCAGAACCAGGCCCCGGACATGTTCTTCTGCATGAGGCTCCTGGAGGAAACCGGGATCTGCGTCGTCCCGGGAAGCGGCTTCGGACAACGCGAGGGCACCTTCCACTTCCGGTGGGAAAGTCCCCAAATCCCCCCATCCCCAATTCCCCAAATCCCTCCCTCCCCAATTCCCCAAATCCCCCCATCCCAAATTCCCCAAATCCCTCCCTTCCCATCCCAAATTCCCCAAATCCCCCCATCCCAAATTCCCCAAATCCCTCCCTCCCCGTCCCCAATTCCCCAAATCCCTCCCTTCCCACCTCAAATTCCCCAAATTCCCCCTTCCCATCCCAAATTTCCCCTCTCCATCCCTAATTCCCACCTCCCCATCCCAAATTCCCCAAATTCCCCCCTCCCCATCCCAAATCCCCCTTCCCATCCCAAATTTCTCCTCTCCCCATCCCAAATTCCCCAAATTCCCCCTCCCCATCCCAAATTCCCCAAATTCCCCCCTCCCCATCCCAAAT
>NW_020892203.1:0-1234 GCF_003945725.1 Corapipo altera
CCACCCCTGCCCACGTGGCTGGGCTTGGTGGGCACTGGGCTGAGTTCCACCCCCCTGAGCTCCTGGTGCTTCCTGGGCTCATCCCTGATGAGGGGGAGGAGGGCAGGGCCAGGGGCCGCGCTGCTGGGAGCCCGCTGGGGAGCAGGGGCTGACGGAGCTTTGTGCCCAGGGGTGGCCACGTGGCACCTGAGGAACCGAAGCAAAGAGCAGCTGGATGAGATCTGCAGTGGTGAGTGGGGAACATGGACTGGAGGGGACGTCTGGGGGTCTCTGCAGACACAGGGCTTCATCTCAGCTCCGTTTCTTTTGCTCACAGCCCTTCAGCCCTTGAAGACAGACAGTAATGTAGTCATCTCTTCCCTGGCAGAACAGACCATTGCCATCCTGGAGGCTTTAGGACCAACACCAAGCCCTCGATTCAGGCCAGAAGCACTGCTCTTCTGGCGCCGACGTTCACACCCATGAGGACCTTCCAACATTCCCAGCCTCCCAGGCGCTGTGTGAGACATCTGAGCTGGTGAGCAGGGTGGCGTCAGGGACAGCCATGGTGGCATCCAGGGCTCTGGGGCTGTGGGTGAGGTGATGGCTTGGCGTGGGCTGGGAGGCAGATGTTTGGGGGACTGCTGCCAAGTGCCTTGATGCCATGTTGTGGCCTGGTGGCTGCCTGGGGAGCTTTCCAGGCATAGATCTTATCACAAAACAGAAACTCTGTCCTTCATACTGGCAGGAAAACTGGAGCTCCTGATGCCACACAAGATGGAGCTCCTGTGGGTTGGCAGTGAAGACTCCTGGACAGAGGTTGTGATGGTCCCTAAAAACCTGATGTGTCCAAACCTGAAGAAGACAAAGGCCAGCCCAGCCACTGAGGATCTGGTGGAGAACCTCTCACGCTTCCTTGACATGGTAAGGCTGATGTGGGAACGTGAGCCCTGAGATGGGCACTGGGCAGTGAGAGCTGCCCTGCACCCAGGCCTGTCCGCAGCTCTGGCAGCAGGCTCTGCTCCCCTGGGCTCTGGTGGCTTCTGGGCCTTGCAGGCCAGGGCAACTTGTCCCTGCTCTGGAATTTGAGCCCAGGGCATCTCCCTCAGCCACCATCCCCACTCCCTTTCACTGTGGGCAGGAGGCCGCTGTTTCCAAAGCTCACCTTTCCTCCTTCCTCCCAGGAGAGCAGAGACATGCAGAATTTCTCCATCTGCCTCTTCAGAGACCACCTGGGCTCAGCAGTGCTGAGGAA
>NW_020892204.1:0-1234 GCF_003945725.1 Corapipo altera
CCAACGAGTCTCGTCCCAGTTGGCCACGAGTCATCTCTTGACCCAACCGCTCTCGTCCCCGTTGACCCCGTTGACCTCGACCCATCCCACTGCCCCTCCTTGGCCGCCCTCCCCCCGGCCGCCCTGCCCCCCTTGGCGCGTCCCTGGCGCCGCCGCTGCCCCCCCTCCTCGGCCGGGGGTTCCCCGGCGGGGTCGCCGGCGGCGGCGGCGCGGAGCCGGAGGAGGCGGGCGAGGAGGAAGCGGCGCTCCTGGCGCGCCCGCAGCCACTTGGCCTCCAGCCGGGCCACCTCGTCGCACAGGGCGCCGTTCTCGAAGACCAGGGCGCGGGCGGCGCGGCGCAGCCGCCGGTACTGCAGCCGGTAGCGCTCGGCCGGGCGCGGCCGCGCCGCCTTCGGCATCGCCGGCACCTGCGGGGCGGGTTGGGCAGAACTGAGCCAAACCGGCCTTGGGTTGGCCCAAACCGGCCTTGGGTTGGCACAGATTGACCCAAATTGGCCTTGGGCTGGCAAAAATCGGCCTTGGGTTGACCCAAATCGGCCTTGGGTTGGTCCAAAGTGGCCTTGGGTTGGCACAGATTGAGCCAAATTGAGCCAAATCAACCCTGGATTGACCCGAATCAACCTTAGATTGACCCAAGTCGGCCTTGGATTGACCCAAACTGAGCCCGGATTGACCCAAATCGGTCTCAAATTGACTCAAATCGACCCCAAATCGAGCCTTAATTGACCAACTCGAGTCCTGATCGACCCAAACCGGCCTCGAGGGTGGCAAAAATTGACTCAACTTGACCAAAACCCGCGGATTTGGGGGCGATTTTGGAGCAAAACGCGGGGATTTTGGGGTGAAACTTGGGGATTTTTGGGGTGAAACGCGGCGATTTTGGGACGATTTCAGGGCAAACCTCCGAGATTTCGGAGCGAAATTGGGGGATTTGGGGGTCAAAACCCGGGAATTTTGGGACTCACCGGGACCGGAAGTGAATGGCGGCTCAGATCCGCACGTTCGTGTGACGTCATCGCGTTCCGCCAGCAGCCCCCGCCAATCGCGTGTCTGGACTACATTTCCCATCGTCCTCTGCGGCCCCTTTACGCCGGAGAGTTTAAAAGTATTTCCGCTTCCGGTCACGTGTTTCCGCTTCGCCGCCATGTTCCTCAACTGCTACACGGACGAGCGCGGGGAGCGCGTTTATACCTTGAAAGTGCGAAATGGGGCGAAAAAGGGGCTTTTTGGGGGG
>NW_020892205.1:0-1234 GCF_003945725.1 Corapipo altera
CAGGAACACTGTGAGAATCACTGGTCTGTTCCTTGGCTGCAGCATCAAAGGGATGGCTAAGGGTTATCAAGCATTGGAACGGAATGTCCAGGGAAGTGGTTGAGTCACCACAGAATCATAGAATTGTTAAGGTTGGAAGACACCTCTGAGATCATGGAGTGCAACCATTTACCCTACACTGGCATCTTCAACTCTAAACCATGTCCCCAAGTGCCACAGCTCCATGTTTTTTGAACACTTCCAGGGATGGTTAACTGTAAGACCCCAGGTTTTAGCTACAAGCTCAGCAAAGGGGTTTTACTTTGAAAAATATAAAAGGCACCAAAAATATCCTCCCTCCAGATATTTGAAAAGAGTCTTCAGTTCTTTTAATACCTTGAGAGAGATCACAAGGGAGAAGACACTGCACACATTTTCTAAGGAGGTCAAAGAACACACTTTTAATGGCAAACTTCAGAAAATAAGGGAGCTTGGAAAAGTTTATAGGGCAACATTCAACCAGAATAGAGCATTCCCCAAAGTACTGACTGATCACAAGCCAACCCATCCCAGTCAGCTGGATGGTTTATTGACAATGTGTCCCGAGGGGCGGCCCCTCCGATGCCATAGAAACCCCTCCCCCTGGATTAGGAAACCTTTGGAATTCAGGAGGTGTTCCAGTGGAGCATGAAAATGAGCAGCAACTTTCCTAAAGCCCAGCCCCAATCAGAACCAAGCCAGGCCCCAGCAGTGGCAGAGCAAAGGTCCCCCCATGGCTGTGTCCCTGTGGCCGCTGAGGCGGCAGCGCAGGCCCGAGGCGGTGCCGGGTCCCGGTGCAGCCGGGGCAGAGCGGCGGCTGCGCGAGCGGCAACCCCGGCGGTGAGTGCGGCAGCGCCGTGGGAGCGGCGGCTCCGGGCACAGAGGCCGGCGGCAGCCGCTGTGGCGGCGGAGCAGCGACTCCGAGGCGCTGCAGGAGCGCCGGCTCCGCTTGCAGGCGCCGGCAGTGTTGGGAAGCCGGTGCCGGGCGGCTGCGGGGCAGCGCAGGCCAAAAGCGGCAGCGGCGGCAGCCTCGTGGCAGCGGCGGCTCCGGGCAGACACGGCCCCGCTCCAGCGCTGCCGCCTCAGCCGCGCTCAGGGGACGGCGCGGCGGCTCCGGGGGCAGCGGCCGGGGACTCCCTCTCGGGGCAGCCCCGGCCACCAAAGAGGACCAGGGCCCGCCGTGTTCTCAGCTCGCTTCTCTGCAGTTCTCCCGGCA
>NW_020892206.1:0-639 GCF_003945725.1 Corapipo altera
AGCCCCCCCCAGCCCAGGGGAGGACCCTGAGCCCCCCCAGGGCCCCCCCCAGGTTTGGGGGAGCCCCCCCCACTCACCAGGGTGGCGTTTTTGGCCCCCACACTCGCCCTCTGCACCAGCAGCTTCTTGTCCCCCAGCTGCATCCCGTTGAGCCCCGCGATGGCCTGGGGGGGGCACGGGGGTCAGGGGGGGCTGGGGGGGCTCAGGGGGACCCCCTCCCCAAATCTGGGGGGGTCCCAAAATACCCCGAACCCGAGGGACCCTCCCAGAGGGGAATTTCGGGGGGATTGGGGGAGATGGCAATTGGGAAGGGATTGGGAATGGGTTTTAGGGGGGGATTCTGGGCGGGTTTTAGGGGTCCCAGGTTGGTTCCCGGGGGTCCCAGAGTGGTTTTGGGGGTCCCAGAGTGGTTCCCGGGGGTCCCAAGATGGTTTTCAGGGCTCCCAGGGCAGTTTTGGGGGGCTCCCAGAGTGGTTTTGGGGTGTCCTAGGGCCATTTTGGGGTCTCCCAGGGCCGTTCTGGGGGCTCCCAGGGCCATTTTGGGGGCTCCCTGGGTGGTTTTCAAGGCTCCCAGGGCCATTTTGGGGTGCCCCCAGGGTGTTTTGGGGTGTCCCAGGGTGGTTTCGGGGTCTCCCAGGG
>NW_020892206.1:649-1234 GCF_003945725.1 Corapipo altera
CCCAGTGCCGTTTCGGGGTGTCCCAGGGTGGTTTTGGGGTGTCCCAGTGCCATTTTGGGGTCTCCCAGGGCCGTTTTGGGGTGCCCCAGGGTGTTTTTGGGCGCAGTACCTGGTCGGTGACGTTGATGTCGACGTACTCGCAGAAGGCGTAGCCCTTGGACAGCCCGGTCGCGCTGTCCTTCACCAGGTTAAAGGCCTTCAGGGGCCCGAAGGACGTCAGCAGCTCCTTCACCTGGGGGGGGGCACAACGGGGGGGCTCGGGGGGGCACGGGGGAACCCCCCCCAGACCCGGGGATCCCACCCCAAAATCAGGGATCCCACCCCAAAAACATCCCCCTCCCTCACCCCCCTTCCCCCACCCAGCTCAGCCTGGGGGGTTGGGGGGGGGATTTTGGGGTGTCCCCACCCCTCCCCCGGGTTTGGGGGGGCTCTGGAGAGTCCCTGTGACCCCCCCCCAAGAGCTGAAGACCCCCCCAGAACACCCCAAGCCCCCCGACCCCATTCTCGCCCCTCCCCATGGAATCTCAGCCCGGGGGAGGGTTTTGGGGTCCCTCCACCCCCCCTAATTTGGGGGACACCCCCCCC
>NW_020892207.1:0-429 GCF_003945725.1 Corapipo altera
CCCCCCCAGCTGAAGGTGAAGGTGAGGAACGGGATTTACCTGGAGGAGGAGGAGGAGGAGGAGGAGGAAGAAGAGGAGGAAGAGGAGGAGGAAGAGGAGGAAGAGGAGGATGGGGAGGACATGGAGCAGGAGCACGAGGGGAGGAAGGTCGTGGTAAGGGTGGAGACCCCCCCCCAAAAAAACCCAGACCCTAAAAACCCCCCCAAAATCCCCAAATCCCTCCCCTTTTTCCTTCCCTTTTTTCCCCCATTTTTGGGGGAAAATCGCCCCAAAATCGGCCCTTTTTTGGGGGTTTGGGGGTCTCCCTGGCCCCCCCCAGATTTTGGGGTGACCCCCCCCCCATGTCGGGGCCCCCCCCCGGTGTTAGAAACCCCCCCCAAAACCCCCACACCCCAAAATCCAAAAATCCCTCCCCTTTTCCCTTCCCTT
>NW_020892207.1:529-1234 GCF_003945725.1 Corapipo altera
GGGGGGTTTGGGGAGAGAGAAATTGGGGTTGGGGGTGTCAAAATTAGGGTTTGGGGGTGGAAATTGGGGTCTGGGGGTGAAAAATTGGGGTCGGGGGGGTCCAAAATTGGGGGGTTTGAGGGTGGAAATTGAGGTCAGGGGGGGTCAAAATTAGGGATTTTTGGGGCGGGGGGGGTTTTTTGGGGTGGTGATTTTTTTGGGGGTCACCATAAAATGTGGGGGGGTCTCAAACCCCCCCAAAAAACCCCCCCAGGGGACAGCGATGAGGCCCCAGAGCCCCCCCAGCTGAAGGTGAAGGTGAGGAACGGGATTTACCTGGAGGAGGAGGAGGAGGAGGAGGAGGAAGAAGAGGAGGAAGAGGAGGAGGAAGAGGAGGAAGAGGAGGATGGGGAGGACATGGAGCAGGAGCACGAGGGGAGGAAGGTCGTGGTAAGGGTGGAGACCCCCCCCCAAAAAAACCCAGACCCTAAAAACCCCCCCAAAATCCCCAAATCCCTCCCCTTTTTCCTTCCCTTTTTTCCCCCATTTTTGGGGGAAAATCGCCCCAAAATCGGCCCTTTTTTGGGGGTTTGGGGGTCTCCCTGGCCCCCCCCAGATTTTGGGGTGACCCCCCCCCCATGTCGGGGCCCCCCCCCGGTGTTAGAAACCCCCCCCAAAACCCCCACACCCCAAAATCCAAAAATCCCTCCCCTTTTCCCTTCCCTT
>NW_020892208.1:0-612 GCF_003945725.1 Corapipo altera
GACCCCACACTGACCCCAATGACCCCACACTGACCCCAATGACCCCACACTGACCCCACTGACCCCACACTGACCCCGATGACCCCATGATGACCTCGATGACCCCACACTGACCCCTCTGACCCCACACTGACCCCAATGACCCCACACTGACCCCACTGACCCTGTTATGACCCCACACTGACCTCGATGACCCCACACTGACCCCACTGACCCTGTTGACCCCACACTGACCTCAATGACCCAACACTGACCCCAATGACCCCCTGATGACCCCGCTGACCCCACACTGACCCCACACTGACCCTGCTGACCCCAATGACCCCACACTGACCCCTCTGACCCCGCCGTGACCCCGCCGTGACCCCGCCGTGACCCCACCTGGCAGGAGTCGGTGCCGCCCTGGGCGCGGTCGTTGCCGGCGCAGAGCATGTTGGGGGTGATGGCGCCGGGGTACAGGTGAGAGCACACCTGGGGCGGCCAGGTGAACACCACCCCACACTGCAGCACGTCCGGGAAGTAACCTGGGACAGGTGAGACAGGTGAGGGACAGGTGAGACAGGTGGGACAGGTGAGGGACAGGTGAGACAGGTGGGACAGGTGAGACAGGTG
>NW_020892208.1:622-1234 GCF_003945725.1 Corapipo altera
GACCCCACACTGACCCCAATGACCCCACACTGACCCCAATGACCCCACACTGACCCCACTGACCCCACACTGACCCCGATGACCCCATGATGACCTCGATGACCCCACACTGACCCCTCTGACCCCACACTGACCCCAATGACCCCACACTGACCCCACTGACCCTGTTATGACCCCACACTGACCTCGATGACCCCACACTGACCCCACTGACCCTGTTGACCCCACACTGACCTCAATGACCCAACACTGACCCCAATGACCCCCTGATGACCCCGCTGACCCCACACTGACCCCACACTGACCCTGCTGACCCCAATGACCCCACACTGACCCCTCTGACCCCGCCGTGACCCCGCCGTGACCCCGCCGTGACCCCACCTGGCAGGAGTCGGTGCCGCCCTGGGCGCGGTCGTTGCCGGCGCAGAGCATGTTGGGGGTGATGGCGCCGGGGTACAGGTGAGAGCACACCTGGGGCGGCCAGGTGAACACCACCCCACACTGCAGCACGTCCGGGAAGTAACCTGGGACAGGTGAGACAGGTGAGGGACAGGTGAGACAGGTGGGACAGGTGAGGGACAGGTGAGACAGGTGGGACAGGTGAGACAGGTG
>NW_020892209.1:0-612 GCF_003945725.1 Corapipo altera
TCACATTTTTAACCTTATAAAGCCTCTGGTGCTCGGGTGGCCGGTGCAGGATGCCCCATTTTAAACATTTAACCCATTTTACCCCATTTTAAACATTTACCCCATTTTACCCCATTTTAACCCATTTTAACCCCATTTTAATCCCATTTTACCCCATTTTCCCCATTTTTAACCCATTTAATCCCATTTTTAACCTTATAAAGCCTCTGGTGCTCGGGGGGCCGGTGCAGGATGCCCCATTTTACCCCATTTTTCCCATTTTTAACCCATTTTCCCCCATTTTGTACCTTGTAGAGCCTCTGGTGCTCGGGGGGCCGGTGCAGGATGCCCCATTTTACCCATTTTTCCCATTTTTAACCCATTTTTCCCCATTTTGTACCTTATAAAGCCTCTGGTGCTCGGGGGGCCGGTGCAGGATCCCCCATTTTAACCCATTTTTCCCATTTTTAACCCATTTTTAACCTTATAAAGCCTCTGGTGCTCGGGGGGCCGGTGCAGGATCCCCTGGACGATGCGTTTGAGCTCCAGCACCGTGGACGATTCCTTCGCCTCCGTGAAAATCGTCGTCTTGTGCCGCCGGATCATCAGGAACACGTCCTGGGGGCGGGGCCA
>NW_020892209.1:622-1234 GCF_003945725.1 Corapipo altera
TCACATTTTTAACCTTATAAAGCCTCTGGTGCTCGGGTGGCCGGTGCAGGATGCCCCATTTTAAACATTTAACCCATTTTACCCCATTTTAAACATTTACCCCATTTTACCCCATTTTAACCCATTTTAACCCCATTTTAATCCCATTTTACCCCATTTTCCCCATTTTTAACCCATTTAATCCCATTTTTAACCTTATAAAGCCTCTGGTGCTCGGGGGGCCGGTGCAGGATGCCCCATTTTACCCCATTTTTCCCATTTTTAACCCATTTTCCCCCATTTTGTACCTTGTAGAGCCTCTGGTGCTCGGGGGGCCGGTGCAGGATGCCCCATTTTACCCATTTTTCCCATTTTTAACCCATTTTTCCCCATTTTGTACCTTATAAAGCCTCTGGTGCTCGGGGGGCCGGTGCAGGATCCCCCATTTTAACCCATTTTTCCCATTTTTAACCCATTTTTAACCTTATAAAGCCTCTGGTGCTCGGGGGGCCGGTGCAGGATCCCCTGGACGATGCGTTTGAGCTCCAGCACCGTGGACGATTCCTTCGCCTCCGTGAAAATCGTCGTCTTGTGCCGCCGGATCATCAGGAACACGTCCTGGGGGCGGGGCCA
>NW_020892210.1:0-1234 GCF_003945725.1 Corapipo altera
CCCTGATGTCTCTGCACCAGCTCTGGCTGTTGCCATGTGCACTTGGCCTTCTGAACTTGGATCCTGAGCCCCTGTGCCACAGGACATCCCTCCCAGAGCCCAGGCCCTTCTCCTGGGGGTCACTGCAGAGCTGAGCAGATCCAGGTCACCTCCCATTCCTCTGCCAACCCCCTGGGCCTGCTCTGGGCTCTCCAGGTCCTTGTCCTACTCCCAAGGGCTGTGGGGGTGGTTACTGTTCAGGGCTTGGGGTTTAGAGCTCAGGGTTGGGATTAGGCACAACTTTGGGAGGTTTGCTGTTCTGCTGGCAGTGTCTGGTTCACGATTAGGGGAAGAACTTTTTGTGATGGCTCAGGATTAAATTTGGCTTTTCCTACTGGTAATACAGGTTTAGGAATGGATTGGGCATTAGAGTGTAAATAAGAGTCGGGAGTTCTGGGTTTGGGCTTTGCCTTCCAGGTCCAATTGAGGTTTGGATTAGAGCACTGGATTCCTTTCAATGGGAGAGTGTACCAGCCTGTTTTACGTATTGTTGGGACTTGAGGTTACAAAGAGGTTAACGGTCTATCAGTAATATTTTACACACTCAGCATTACCTGAACCTGTTTTTACCCTCTCTGTTGGCCAAGCCCCTCTTTCCTTCCCTAAATATTCAATCATTTTGTCCAAGTCTCTCCTAATCTTCCCCAAAGTTCCATCTGGGTGGGTTCAGTTCTGTGATGACACTCTGCAACCTCATGGAATCAAGGGGTCGTTTTGACACTGCAGGGCCTCATGGAAAAAAGAGAAAATCCAGGCTTGTCCAAGCCCTGAGGGTGATTTAGGAGGGAGGCAGCAGTGAATACTCCCTACAGACCCACCACTCCAGTGGTCTGCCCCTGCAGTCCATGGGTGTCCTGAGCATTTTCCCCAGTGCCTCCCTGCCCTGAAGGTTTGTGGCCATCAGGCTGGAGCTGAGGGGGTTGGGCAGGTGCCTGAGGAGGGGGTAGAACAAGGGCTGTGTCCAACTGTGGCAGGAGGGCTGTGCTGGGCAAGGAGGAGGAGGCTGCAGAAAACAGTGGCACTGGGGAGGGGAGAGGAGCAGCTGGAGAGACCTTGTGCCTGCCCACGCTGGGCAGGAGCTGTCCCAGGATGGCAGCTCTGAAGCACTCCCAGGATGTCCCTGGGAACAGGAGGGGAAGACTGGATCTGAAAATGGAACCTGGAAAGCAGAGAGCAGGAGTGTCATGGTGACACT
>NW_020892211.1:0-1234 GCF_003945725.1 Corapipo altera
TTGAGTTGGGTTGGTTTCCCCTGCTGGTTAACTTTTAAACCAGTACAAGAGTAAAGCAGTGGTTCCCCTTCTTATTTCCCCTTCTTATTTCACTACAGCCCCCCCCTTTCTCGTGTTAGTTTGTTTAATGGGTGAGGATCTCTAAAAGTGCCAAACTTGAGACACAGGTAAGCAAAAGAATCCATTTTATCACTTGCGAACACATACCAGCTCCTCTAAAATCAAATTTTTAACAGTAAAAAAAACCTCACACACTTTCTCCTACTACATTGGCAAACACAACCACAGACCCACTACAGCAGGGCTTCCAACATGGCATAAGTCAATCACTTTCTCTCTTCCTCCTCCTTTCTCTTTATCACTGTTCAAAACCTTCTCCAAATTTAACTGCAAATATGAGTGAAGACATGCAACTGCATACCTATACATACTTTTAGGACCTGGTGTTTTTTGTTCTGAAGGACAAAATATATTACAGAAATAACTTTCCTCTTCTCAAGTCACCAAAATTAAAGTTATAGACTCTCTCGTCCTGCTCTTTCAGGACACCTCTTCAGTTTCCCCCCTTCCCCCCTCCTCCCACTTGGGGAAGGCAGAGAAGCAGCAGCTAAGAGTTGAAACTGACAGTTAACTCCGCGGTGCCTCCGGGGTGTGTCGGGAGGGGACGGGGTGTGTGTCGGGAGGGGACTCCGACTCTGCGATGGCACACAGTGCCCTCAACTCTTGTGCCAGGGCAAGGTAGATGACTCAGTAAGGGCAGGCTGCCGGCAGCCGGGCTGAGGGGGGTCTGGTGTTGGTGAGCTCGGGGGGCACTGGCAGTGTGAGCCCTCTCCCTACAGAGATCTGTCTGTTTATCACAGGGTTTGGGGCACTGCTCGAATGGGTTGCTGGGCTGATCCCAGCGTGTTTTGCATGGGTTGGTAGTGCAAAAGGAGGGTCTAGTCGTTCTCTCCAGTACTTGAAATAAACTGCTAAATTTAAACTTGTTTTTCGAGAGGTATTGTGAATTTTTTTCTTTGTTCTAATCACTTTGATTGTAGTTCTACTGGCTTTATAATTTTGGGGAACTTTGGTTATATCTTTTTGATTAGATTCAGTCTTTACTATGAATTTATATTTTTCACCTTGAGGTTTCAATTCAGTTGTGTCAAGAGCTGGTTACAGTGTGTAATTCTTGGAAAATAGAACTCTTGACACTTTTAATCTATAATTTATTTTATTCAAATAGTTTCAA
>NW_020892212.1:0-1234 GCF_003945725.1 Corapipo altera
GGGCACGGGGAAAGAACACTGGCACTGGGAACCGGGAAAAAACACTGGCACCGGGAACCGGCACCGGGAACTGAGAAACAACGCTGTCGCCGGCACCAGGAACCGGGAACTGGCACCAGGAACGGGGAAACGACGCTGGCACCGGGAACCGGCACCGGGCACCGCGGGGAATGCCCAGGTGGCCCCGGGCGGCGGGAGGGACTCGGGGGTTCGGTGCCAGGGTGGGACAGTGCCCGGGGGTGCCGGAGTCAGTCCCGGGAATCGCTCCTGGGTGCCCGGGTGTCGGTCCAGGGGATACCGGGATTAGGGCAGAGGATGCAGGGGTCGGTCCCGGGGGTCCCCGTGATCGGTCCCGGAGGTGCTGGGATCAGTCCCGGAGGTGCCGGGGGTGGGTCCCGACGTTCGGCCCCGGGGTGTCTCTCTTCTTGGTACCGGAGGTCGCCGCCCACCTGGTCCCGCGGTCCCCGCTTGTCCCCGAATCCCTCGTGGCTGTGCCGGGCCCAGCGCCGGGTCCCGCGGGGCAGCGGCACCGTTCGGTCCCTCTCCGTGCGGGAACCGCCGCGTTCCCGGCACCGGGCGGCCCCTCCCGGCTCGGGGCGAAGGGCGGCGGGCGGGTGTCCCCCCCCCCGTGAGCCCCCGTGTCCCACCCTCCCCATGCGGCAGCTCCGGGGTTGTCCCCATCAGGTCCCGGCCCCCCTCCCGGTGCCGGTGTCCCCCCCTCATCCCGGGCCGGTGCGAAGGGCGGGGCGGGGGTGACCCCGCCGGTCCGAGTGGGGGGTTCAGTGCCCAGGTACCCCCTGAACCCCCCCGTGTTCTCCCTGCCCTGTGCGGCAGGTGCAGAGCTGTGCCTCCCCGTTGTCCCCCGGTGCCGGTGTCCCCCCCATTCCGGACCGGGACGAAGGGCGGGGGGGGTGTGTGTCCCCCGACAGTCCGCGTGGGGGGTTCAATGCCCAGATGCCCCCTGAGCTCCTGTGTGTGCCCTCCCCACCCCACGCGGCAGGTGTGGTGCCCCCCCTCCCGGTGCCAGTGTCCCCCCCCGGTGCCGGTGTCCCCCCCTCATCCCGGGCCGGTGCGAAGGGCGGTGCGGGGCTGTCCCCACCTGACCGGGAGTGGGGGGTTCAATGCCCAGGTACCCCCTGAGGCCCCCCGTGTGTTCTCCCTGCCCGGTGCGGCCGGTGCGAGGCTGTGCCCCCTCCCGTTATCCCCCGGTACCGGTGTTCCCCCCATCCTGGAC
>NW_020892213.1:0-1233 GCF_003945725.1 Corapipo altera
CCCCCCCTCACCTGCTGCCCACACTGTGGGATCAGCCCAGCACATGGAGGGGTCTCTGAGTGCCAGTGCACATGGAGAGGGCACATCCAACATCTCATTCCCAAGTCCTTCCCCCCATCTGCAATCAATCCCTTCATTCCTCAGCCTGGACTGATCCCAGGGGTTGCCACAACCAAGGTGCAGCACCTTGAGCTTGTTCTTATTAAACCTCATTAAACCCAAGACTGTTTGCATTATTATCACCCCTTCCCTGAAAAGCCTCAGGTCACTGGGAAGGCAGCAGAGAGAGAGGCAGGATCAGGGATGACACGAGAAAGTGTCTACAAGCAGAAGTGGGCTGAGGTCTCACCTACTCACTCATTTAGGGGAAAACCCCTTAAAACATCTGCTCCTTTCAAAGACCAGTGGGGACAGAAAGGAGGGAGGACAAGGAAGGTAAACTCAAGCCTAAAAACATGGTAAGAATAACACTGCACCAGCCTAGAGCCCCAGAGCAGGCATCAAAGGGCAGTGTGTGACCAAGCAACACCCCAAGGGGAGGCTGGTTCCATTCTGGGGGTGGTGGGCACAGCAGCAGCCTCGGCACAGGGCACTGGGCACAGTCCTGGCCTCCCACACAGCCCAGGAAACAGGGTGACATGTCAGGGACACAGGGATGCAGCACTAACCCATGGATAACAGCCCCAGCCCCCTGCAAACACAGAGTGTAGGAAACGCCCTAAAGACCCCCCTTTCCAAGTAAACACAAAAAAGAAAGAGGCAGCCCCAGCCCCACAGACGCTCCCACTCAGTGCACACAAGGTGCTGCCCCCAAACACACACAGAGTAGCCCCCAAAGCCTGCCAGGCCCCTCCAAAGCCCACTGACAACAATTAAGTCCCCTGTAAACCCCCCAGACCCCTCCTTCATGTCCCCTGTGACCCCCAGACCCCTTCTCAGCCCCACGGCCCCTTCCAAAGCCCACTCACAACAATGAAGTCTCCTGTGACCCCTAGACCCCCTCTCAGCCCCACACCCTCCTCCATGGCCCTTGTGACCCCCTGGACAAGCCCCTGGCGCCCCAGGCCCCTCCGAAGCCCAGCGACAAGAATAAAACCCCTTGTGACCACCCCAGACAACCCCTCAGCCCCCTCCTCCATGTCCCCTGTGATACCCGCACCCTTCCTCAGCCCTGCACCGCTCTCCATGTCCCCTGAGGCCCCAGCAAAACCCATTCACAACACTGACACCCCC
>NW_020892214.1:0-1233 GCF_003945725.1 Corapipo altera
GGGAAGGGAAGGGAAGGGAAGGGAAGGGAAGCCCCACCTTGGGCTGCCTCTTGGTGTCCTGCAGGAGGGTCATGGGGTCGGGGTCAGGCACGGCGTGGGCCACGAGGGTGGGGCCAAACACCTTGGCCAGGTTGGAGATGTCCATTTTCGTGTCAGGGCTCTGGGCCACCCTGGAAAAGAGAATAAAAAAGGATGTGGCTCCTCCCCTTCACCTGTCACACACCTCCCTCATCCCACACACCCCTCAGCCTCTGGGGGAGGTTTTTTTGCCCCAAAATGAAGAATTTGTGCTCATAAGAGAAATCAATATCCCCTTTTGGGAATCACAGAGTGGTTTGGGTTGGGAGGGACCTCAAGGATCACCTGGTTTTAACCCTTCCTGCCCAAGAGAAAGGAACATAATTTGGGAATCAGAGTGGTTTGGGTTGGGAGGAACCTCAAAGATCATCTGGTTTAAACTCCCCCTGCCCATCACAAGAGAAAGGAACATCCCCTGTTGGAAATCACAGACTATTTTGGGTTGGGAGGGTCCTCCAAGATCCCCAGGTACCTCTGCAGGTGGACCATGAGGAAAGCCAAGGTGTCCCTGTTGGCCTGGGGGAGCTCTCCAACTGCCTGGTACATGGCAGCAACGCTGTTGTCCTCATCTGGGATCTCTAGGGGGGGAAAAATAACCAAAAAAAGCAACATTTACACCTCAGAAAGTGGCCCAAAAAGCCTTGAAATCCCCCTCCCAGCCACGGCCACCCTGGGGGAAAAAAGGCAGCCAGAAAAATCCCCATGTCATGGTAATAACTTCATACCAGAACTCGGGCACAGGGAACAAAGATCTGGCCTAAACCCAAGCCTGAGGAAGGAGTTGGAGATTCCCAGGGCAGAATTCCTGACCTGCAGCTTCCATGAAGGTCCTGTGGAGGCGGAAGGTGAGCAGGGGCTCCTTGAGGCTGCGCAGGAAATCCTTGAGGAGGCCGCAGATGGCGTGGACATCGTCCACCTTGCTGAGCAGGGGGACGCTCTTGGCCCTGAGGAACTTCTCCTTCAGCTCCCTCACGGTCTTGTCGCAGCCCGAGACGCGGTAGAGGCCGGTCTGAGGGGGCACAGAAAGGTTTGGGGGGTTGTGAGGAAGGCTGGGGTTCTTCCAGCCCCAGCTCCTCTGCACGGCTCTGCTGCTGCTCCCTCAGTCACCCACAAATTAAGGGATATTTGGGTTAACAAGCCATTTTGTAAGTGCTG
>NW_020892215.1:0-1233 GCF_003945725.1 Corapipo altera
AAAAGCATCAATGGTGGTCAGGGGAAAGAAGAACCAAGATCCTAAATACTCACAGGGATCAAACAAGGGTCACCCACAAAATCACAGCACTGTCCTCTGCACAAAAACATCTCCACTCTTTGTGCCACCCAACACAGCCTACTGACCAACATTCAAATCCTGCACACTGACATTGACACCAGGTAAGGGGATACCCAGCACATTTACATCCCTGCACCTGCCCTGCTCTCAAGATGAGCGGCACCAAAATCCCCCCCACCAGCAGCTCTATAAAGCTTCTCTTTCCACACCTGACACTCAGGCAACAGCAGACACTGACCTGTGTTTGGCATTGGTGCAACAGCCCCTTGTCCAGCACAGCACTGCTCCCAGGTCCCAGGATGGAAGCTTGTCACTCTCCAGAGCAATCCAATGTCACTGCATACGCTGCCACGGCTGTGGCCATTGTCACCCTCGAAGCATTTGCTGGCATGTGGATAAATGGTTTCATTGTTTCTGTGATTTGCCTGTCCTGGGTCAGAAAGAAAACCTTGAACTCTAAGGAGAAGATCTTGATGGCTTTGGGATGCTCCAGGTTTTGGTTTTTGTGCATCTCTTGGGTATATTACTTTCTCTCACTCATTTATCCCAATTATCTTCATGTTCACCCCATATTTCAAATTGTTGAGAGTGCTCAGAGCTTTCTACATTATTCCTACTCTTGGGTTTCAGCCTGTCTTTGTGTCTTTTATTGTATAAAAATTGCCAATTTCAGGAACAGCTTCTTCATCTACCTGAAAGTAAAAATTGACAGGATTGTGCCCTGGCTCTTGTTGGGATCAGTGCTTTTCTCTCTGGTTATTGGAATCATTGTCTACGACATTACTGATGAAGTTTTATGTAAAAACCTCAATTTCACCTGCCAAGGAAGGATCTGGAAAGCAAGTATCAGCACAGAAGAACATTTTTCCCCCCATTATTTTATCATTGGTTTTGGATATGCCATTTTGTTCACAGCAGTCATCTTTTCTGCCCTTCTCCTTATCTTTTCTCTCTGGAGACACAAACGCAACATGCAGACAAACTCCATGAAGGACCTCAGCATGGATGCCCACATCAAAGTCATGAAATCCATTCTCTCCTTCCTCATAATGTACAGCATCAACTTTGTATTTTTCATCTTGACACTGATTTATGCAATGAAGGGCCAAAATCACATGGTGTTTCTTTTTTACGTATTTCAGTATGCTTTTC
>NW_020892216.1:0-530 GCF_003945725.1 Corapipo altera
GCCCCCCCGAGACCCCCTGAGGGGGGGTCCCTGGTGTGTTTTGGGGTGCCCCCAGCCCCTGTGGTCCCCAGACACGCCGCAGTGGCCCAAGGAGAAGGTGACGCCGGTGGAGGTGGAGGAGGGGGACCCCGTGGTGCTGCCCTGCGACCCCCCCAAGAGCGCCGTGCCCCCCAAGATCTACTGGCTCAACAGCCGTGAGCAACTGGGGGGGGGGGCTGACCCTGTACCCCCCCCACACATCCCGTGGGACACTCGGGGCAGAGCAGGGGCAGGACGGGTGGGATTTTGGGACCCTCCTGATCCCGGTTTTCCGGCAGGGATCAAGCGCATCCCGCAGGACAGTGGGGGTGGGATGGGTGGGATTTTGGGACCCCTTGAGCCCCTTTTCCCTCAGAGATCGAGCACATCCCACAGGATGCTTGGGGCAGCTCGGGTGGGATTTTGGGACCCCCCCGACTCCGTTTTTCCACAGGGATCGAGCACATCCCATGGGGCAGAGCAGGGACAGCCCGGGTGGGATTTTGGGACCC
>NW_020892216.1:630-1233 GCF_003945725.1 Corapipo altera
CCCCGTTTTCCCGCAGGGATCAAACACATCCCGCAGGACACTCGGGGTGGGATGGGTGGGATTTTGGGACCCCCTTTTCCCACACATCCCGTGGGACACTCGGGGCAGAGCAGGGGCAGGACGGGTGGGATTTTGGGACCCTCCTGATCCCGGTTTTCCGGCAGGGATCAAGCGCATCCCGCAGGACAGTCGGGGTGGGATGGGTGGGATTTTGGGACCCCTTGAGCCCCTTTTCCCTCAGAGATCGAGCACATCCCACAGGATGCTTGGGGCAGCTCGGGTGGGATTTTGGGACCCCCCCGACTCCGTTTTTCCACAGGGATCGAGCACATCCCATGGGGCAGAGCAGGGACAGCCCGGGTGGGATTTTGGGACCCTCCTGATCCCGTTTTTCCCGCAGGGATCGAGCACATCCCGCAGGACTCTCGGGTGTCCATGGGGAAGCCCGGGTGGGATTTTGGGACCCCCCTGATCCCGTTTTTCCTGCAGGGATCGAGCACATCCCGCAGGACGCGCGGGTGTCCATGGGGAAGCCCGGGTGGGATTTTGGGACCCCCCTGATCCCGTTTTTCCCGCAGGGATCGAGCACATCCCGCAGGACGC
>NW_020892217.1:0-323 GCF_003945725.1 Corapipo altera
GTGTACTTGGTGGGTCAGCGTGGACACTCTGTGGGCAGCATGAACTTCCTCTTCTGTTGCCTTTGGTGTTTAAGGAATATTTGTTTGTCTGTAATTTTGGGAGTCGGGCTGTCAGTTGGGAGGTAGGTCTTAAAACAGGAAACAACAGCCCTTCTCCCCAAAAAAGAACGCCTGGAAACTTTGACCTTGTACTGCAGTTAGTGTGTCCCCCTGGGGACTCCATGGGCAGCAAGAACTTTCTGTACTGACCCGTTTGTTGTGGGAGGAATCTTCGTCCATATGCAATTTTGGGAGTCAGTTTGACACTTGGGAGGCAGGACTGA
>NW_020892217.1:423-1233 GCF_003945725.1 Corapipo altera
TCTCTTCTGTTGCCTTTGGTGTTTAAGGAATCTTTGTTTGTCTGTAATTTTGGGAGTCGGGCTGCCAGTTGGGAGGTAGGTCTTAAAACAGGAAACAACAACCCTTATCCCCAGGAAAGAACTCCTGGAAACTTTGACCTGGTGCTGCATTTAGTGTGTCTCCTTGGAGACTCCAAGGGCAGCAAGAGGTTTCTGTCCTGGCCCCTTTTTTGTGGGAGGAATCTTCGTGCATATGCAATTTTGGATGTAGAGCTGGCATTTGGGAGGCAAGGTTGAAACCAGGAAACAGCAACCCTTCTCCTCTGGAAAGAAAACCTGCAAGTTTTGGTTTTGTGATGCAGTTGGTGGAGCAGCCTGGGGGTTCCATGAGAAACAAGAGCTTTCTGTGCTGGCAACTTTGGTGTGGGAGGAATCTTTGTTTGGATGCAATTCTGGGAGTCGGGTTGTCTGTTTGGAGGCACGGCTGAAAATAGAAACTACAACCTTTACTTCCAAGGAGGGAAACCTGGAAGCTTTGGGTTTATGGCGCAGTTGGATTGACAAACTGGGGACTCCATGGCCAGCAAGAACTTTCTGTGCTGACTCCTTTGTTGTGGGAGGAATCTTCGTCCATATGCAATTTTGGGAGTCAGTTTGACACTTGGGAGGCAGGACTGAAAACAGAAAACAACAGACCTTCTCGGCAGGAAAGAAAGCCTGGAATCTTTGGCTTTGTGGTGTACTTGGTGGGTCAGCGTGGACACTCTGTGGGCAGCATGAACTTTCTCTTCTGTTGCCTTTGGTGTTTAAGGAATCTTTGTTTGTCTGTAA
>NW_020892218.1:0-1233 GCF_003945725.1 Corapipo altera
CTCCCAGTGCCCTCCCAGTATAGCCCAGTACAGCCCAGTGATCTCCCAGTACAGCCCAGTGATCTCCCAGTACAGCCCAGTGACCTCCCAGTGCATCCCAGTTTAGCCCAGTGATCTCCCAGTGACCTCCCAATACAGACCATTACGGCCCAGTGATCTCCCAGTGCCCTCCCAGTATAGCCCAGTGATCTCCCAGTGGCCTCCCAGTACAGACCAGTACGACCCAGTGATCTCCCAGTGCCCTCCCAGTATAGCCCAGTACAGCCCAGTGACCTCCCAGTGCCCTCCCAGTATAGCCCAGTACAGCCCAGTGATCTCCCAGTACAGCCCAGTGATCTCCCAGTACAGACCAGTACGGCCCAGTGATCTCCCAGTGCATCCCAGTTTAGCCCAGTGATCTCCCCGTGCATCCCAGTACAGCCCAGTGATCTCCCAGTACAGCCCAGTTTAGCCCAGTGATCTCCCAGTGACCTCCCAGTACAGACCAGTACGGCCCAGTGATCTCCCAGTGGCCTCCCAGTATAGCCCAGTACAGCCCAGTGATCTCCCAGTACAGACCAGTACGGCTCAGTGATCTCCCAGTACAGACCAGTACGGCTCAGTGATCTCCCAGTACAAACCAGTACAGCCCAGTGATCTCCCAGTACATCCCAGTGACCTCCCAGTATATCCCAGTACAGCCCAGTGATCTCCCAGTGCCCTCCCAGTATAGCCCCGTACAGCCCAGTGCCCTCCCAGTGCATCCCAGTATGGCCCAGTGATCTCCCAGTACAGCCCAGTGATCTCCCAGTGCCTCCCAGTATAGCCCAGTGATCTCCCAGTGCCTCCCAGTACATCCCACTACAGCCCAGTAACCCCCCAGGGCCTCTCCCAGTAACTCCACAGGGCCCTCCCAGTATATCCCAGTATGGCCCAGTTCCCTCCCAGTGACCACCCAATGCTTCCCAGTACATCCCAGTATGGCCCAGTCCTTTCCCAGTACTTTCCAGTATGGCCCAGTTCCCTCCCAGTACTTTCCAGTATGGCCCAGTTCCCTCCCAGTGACCCCCCAGTGCTTCCCAGTGCCGTCCCAGTATGGCCCGGTTCCCTCCCAGTGCCTCCCAGTATGGACCAGTACAGCCCAGTCCTCTCTCAGTGGCTCCCAGTTCCCACCCAGTAACCCCCCAGTGCCTCCCGGTACCCTCCCAGTACATCCCAGTATGGCCCAGTTCCCTCCCAGTAACCCCCCAGTGC
>NW_020892219.1:0-1232 GCF_003945725.1 Corapipo altera
TGACCTTAATTTGCCAGCACATAAAAAAGCCTTTTATTACATTTTTTTCCCTAAAATCCAGTAAAACTCAGCTCCCAGTGTGCATTCCTGGCTCCTCAGGAGTGCTTAGTCACCGTGTGTGCATCTGGAGCAGCGTGTCCCGGAGATTTTTCCCTGCTGCAGACATGCTTTGAATTAAAACATCCAAAGCTGGAGCCCAAGAGGTTCATTAAAAATGGATGAAGAGCTGGTTTATAATAATTTGGATCCAGGCCAGTTTTCATGCAGAGATCTGAGGCACTGCCCTTGTTTGCCTGTTCTCATTAAAGGGAGGGAGAAAAGAGAAAGTTAAACTATGGAAAAGGCAGGGAAGATGCTCGAGCTCCCAGGATAAGTGGTTTTAGCCAGGTAGCAGCACAGATTTAGGCAGTTAATCGTGAATTAATCACCTCCTTCAGGAGCTGGAGGAGAATAAACCAGTTGGTGTGCTTTAAACTGGGGGGTTAAATGTGTTCTGGGAAGTTTATAGGGCTGGGTTCCTGGGATGGGGATTTCTGCACCCTTGGGGGGGACTCCCAGCAGCAGGAAGATTCAGGAATCAGTCTCCTCCTTCAGGAGCTGGGGGAGAATAAACCAGTTGCTGTGGTTTAAACTGGGGAGTTCAACGCGTGCTGAGATGTTTGTAGGGCTGGGTGCCTGGGAAGTTTATAGGGCTGGGTTCCTGGGATGGGGATTTCTGCATCCATGGGAAGACTCTCAGCAGCAGAAAGGTTCTGGAATCACAGAATATCCTCAGTGGGAAGGGACCCCCAGGGATCATCGACGATGATCAGGATGATCATCGATCCCGCTCCTGGCCCGGCACAGACACCCCACAATCCCCCCTGTGCCCGGGGCGGTGTCCGGGCACTCCGGGAGCGTTGGAGCGGCCCCGGCGGGTGCTCAGCCGGCTCCCGGGATGTTTCGCAGCCCCCAGGCCGCAGGCGGAGGAGGCCCCGCAGCTGATGCGGACGCGGAGCGATGTCGGGGTGCGGCCCCGCGGCAGCGCCCGGACCGCCGGGGAGCAGCGGCGAATCCGCCGGCACCGCTTCTCCATCAACGGCCACTTCTACAACCACAAGGTGAACCCGGCCCCACAGCCGGCCCCATAGCCCTGCCCCACAGCCGGCCCCATAACCCTGCCCCATAGCCCTGCCCCACAGCCCGGCCCCACAGCCCGGCCCCATAACCCTGCCCCATAGCCCGGCCCCATA
>NW_020892220.1:0-1232 GCF_003945725.1 Corapipo altera
AAGCGACCAGCACTGCCGAGAGACAGCTGTGCCCAGGAGCAACTCTTCTGCACAGCCCAGTAAGGTCGAGGGCACTGTCTGTCGGCACGAGAGAAGAGAAGCAAGACCGAGTGAGGTTAAAGACAGCGGAAAGATGGGCGGTGTTCAACTGAGACTTCCCTTGGGGACACGCCCTGGGGTGCTGACCTGGGTTTTCCAGTGCACATGGCAACAAATCACACCCTGCCCTGGTGGTCCTTCAAGTCCTCCTACGGAGGTGAGTGACAGTGATGGGAAAGAGAATGAACTCTTTTGACTGTGCCTCTGAGCGCCCCCCAACCTGTTGCAGATGTGTTGGTTCCAGCACATGCAGTTCAGGTGTGACAGGCTGTTCCCTTGTCCTCTGAGCAAGAGGAGCAGGAGGAGGGACACGGCAGAGCTCACTTACCGAGACTGCATCTCCATGAAATCCAAAGCAGGCGGGAGGTGCCACACCACGTCCGAGCTTTCTCTGGGGAAGGTGCTTCTCCCATGCTCTGCCTGGCAGTAACACTAGTGCCACAGCCCCCGAAAAAACCAAGTGGTCTTTGTCTCCAGCAGAAGTGCTCCTACTGCCAGCAGGGATGCTCCCCGGGACAGGTCAGGGGAGGCTGAGCCCGGGGTGCTGAGCACGGAGGGATGTTCTGCCTCTCGTGCCCCTCGACCATTCTCACAAGCGCGTGCCCTGGAGGACAATTCAGGAGTCTCGACGTGCCAACAGAGGAGGGATGTGAAGGAAGAGACGAGGGCGGTGAAAAATAGCTCATGGTCTGTCAATCTTGAACTCCCCGCTGCCAACCTGCACCCCTGCCACCCAGCATGGCCTCGCCGGCTCCGCGGTGCAGAGCCCCGACCGCCACCGCGCTGCCGCCGCTCTCGCCTGACCTCCGCCTCCAGCTCGCACCCGACGAGCGGCGTCTGCGCCGGGCTCAGCCGCGGGGCATAATTGTCGGAGGAGGGCAGGGGAGGGAGAGGAAGGCAGAGGAGGGAGAGGAGGCGGATAGGAGGTGGTCCACCCGGAGCCGAGAGCCGGGGCTGGCGGGAGCAGAGGGACGCCGGGCGGCGGATCGGCGGATGCGGCGTTGGTTGGGAGCGGGGCTGGCGGTGCTGGCCGCGGTTCTGCTCGGGGCACAGGGCTGGCGGCCGGGGACCGCGGGGGCCCGGGCAGCGGCTGGGGTGGCCTTGCAGGTGCCTCGAGGCTGCCGTCCTGCCTG
>NW_020892221.1:0-1232 GCF_003945725.1 Corapipo altera
CTTCTCATTCTCTCTCCCTTCCCACACAGAGCCATTTATAGAGGGAGAAAATATCTATATTTTATAGAGAGATCGATAGATGGGTTTGTTTCTTTGGGAGGGGCTCAGGGGTGTTACTAAGGTGGGAATGGAGACAGGATTTCAAGCCTGCAAATCCACTGGAATTCCCAAAAGGACCTTGCCTGCTGTTCCCCTCAGCTGCCCCTCTTTGCTCCAGCTCACTCTTGGCCACCCCGTCCTCCAGCTCCTGGGAGGGGGTTCTGAGTGCCAGGGGTGTCCCTGTGGGCTCCGGGGAATCCCAGAGGATGAACATCCCTGTCCCAGAGCAGGGGGGCAGTGGGAGGGAGGGGCAGCTCCTCCTCCTTCCCTTGGCTCCCCTGCACCCCGAGGGAGGGTTGGGAATGGAGCTGGCACATCCTGCTCTCCAGAAAACGGGCAAGGCCAGGGGAGAGGCTCATCCCAAAGCCCCCCTTCCATGGATCCCGTGGCAGCAGTGCCCCCCCAGGGCTGGCACAATCCCTGCCTGCCCAGGGGCAGCTCCCTCTGCCTCCCCATCACTCCCACTGCAGCTCCCACGGTGTCGTAGTTTGAGACCCCCAGAAATCCAATTTCCCAGTCCAAGCCCCCCTCCCACAACTCACCCCACTGTGAGAGGGGTTTTCCAGACACACCACAAGACTCAATATGGGGGGAAGGGAATTCTATTACAATTATTACACAAATAAATGTTATAATACATTATAGACACAATCTTAACTCTCTCTCCTATGGTAAAGCAATATGGGGGTCCCAAACTACGACACATGGTTTGGGTTCTCTGCTCCTGGACCTTCAACCTTCCCAGGCACAATTCCCTGGGCTCTCTGCCCATGGAGGGATAGGAACCCCCTGAGAAGGGGCTCTCAGCACAGAGCCTTAGCAGTGGGAATGTTGGGAATTGCTGCAGACAGGGGGATGATTCCCCCCTGAGCTGTCCTGCTGAGCCATCTCTGCAGGCAGGGTGAGGTGCCCACGCTGGGAATCCATCTGAGACACACCCACTGAAGGCCTGGAATGGGATTTATGGGTGTTATCCACCAGGGATAGTTGGGAATGGAGCTGTGCACATCCTGCTCTCCACAAAATGGGAAAGGGCAGGGGAGAGGCTCCTCACAAACCCCCCATTCCATGGATCCCGTGCCAGTGGTGGCCCCACAGGCTGCCTGTCCCTCAGCATGTCCATGGCCAACTTC
>NW_020892222.1:0-1232 GCF_003945725.1 Corapipo altera
TGGAGGAGGAAACCAGGGAGCAACAGGAAGGACACACATCCAGCAAGTCTGCTGAAGAGATGTCCTTAGACATGGCCATTTAAACAGGAGAGGTGGAAACACCTGAAGGGAGAGGGAGATGAAGTTATAGACAGAATAGTGGTAATACAGGTAGAGGGACAGATCAGTATTTCTTCTCCTGCCATCAGCACACGACCAGGAAATTCTTGTTCTGCCAGGGTGGGAAAACTTTGCCGTTTCTTAAAAGTACTCCAATGACCCAGTAATGAAAATGTGCTTAAATATTATTTAAATGTAAAAGTATTAAAACTCTGCCTTTTTCCAAATAGACATCACTTGTCTGGCCATGACCAACAGCACCACAGGCTGTGCTGGATTATGGGGTGTCTCCAGTGGCACAAAGGAATCAAGGGGTCATTGTGACACTGCAGGGCCTCATGGAACCAAAGGACTTCCAAAGGGCAGATTTTGACCTATTCAGACATCTAGTCCAGAGCATACCCTGGGAAACAACCCTTGAAAACAAGGGGGTCCAGGAGGGATGGACATGCTTCAAGCAGGAAGTTTTGAGTGCACAGGAACAGGCTGTACCGGTGTGCCAAAAGGCAAGCTGGCTGGGAAGACAACCAGCTTGGTTAAACAGGGAGATTCTGAAGGAAATCAGGGATAAAAAGAGAGTTTACCGACTGTGGAAGGAAGGACTGGCTACTTACGAAGAATTCAGGAAGAAAACTAGATCATGCAGAAAGAAAATCAGGGATACAAAAGCGCAATTTGAAGTTAAATTAGCCACTTCTGTTAGGGATAACAAAAATCCTTCTATAAATACACTAATAACAAAAGGAGGGGCAAAGAAAACCTCCATTCTTTGAGGGACTTGGAAGGAAACATAGTTAATAGAGATGAGGAGAAGGCTGAGGTACTTAACACCTACCTTGCCTCAGTTTTTACCAGTAGGACAGGTGGCCCTCAAGGCAACCGGCCTCTGGAGCTGGTAGACAGAGATAGGAAACCAAATAGTCCCCTTGTATTCCAGGAGGAAATAGTGACTTACTGAGTCATCTGGATCCTCACAAGTCTATGGGACCAGAGGGGATCCATCCTAGGGTAATGAGGGAGCTGGCAGAAGAGCTTGCCAAGCCGCTCTCCATCATCTTCCAACAATCCTGGCTCACTGGGGAGGTCCCATATGACTGGAAGTTGGCAAATATCACCCCAATCCATAAAAAAGG
>NW_020892223.1:0-264 GCF_003945725.1 Corapipo altera
AATTCCCCAAAAAATCCTCCAAAAAATCCCCAAAAATTCCCCAAAACCACTCAAAAAATCTCCCAAAAATCCCAAAAAAAATCCCTAAACCCCCTCAAAAACCCCCAAAAAAAACAAAAAAAAATCCCCAAAAAATCCCCAAAAATCCCTCAAAAAATCCCAATAAAACCCCTCAAAAAATCCCCAAAAAATCCTAAAAAATCCCCCAAAATTCCCAAAAATTCCCCAAAGTCCTCCCAAAATTCCCTCAAAATCCCCCCAAAA
>NW_020892223.1:364-1232 GCF_003945725.1 Corapipo altera
CAAAAATCCCCCAAAAATCCCTCAAAAAAATCCCTAAAACACCTCAAAAATCCCCCAAAAAATCCAAAAAAATTCCCAAAAATCCCCCCAAAAATTCCCATTTTTTTTACCATTTTCCTGGAGCTCTTCCTCCATCCCTTCTCCTGCTGCTCGTCCCACCAGCCCCTGTTGCTCCTGGAGTGCCGGAGGCGGGACATTCTCCACCCCCAAATCCTGGGAATTCCTCCCCCAAATCCCAAGGATTTCCCTCCCGAAATCCCAGGGCATCCTTCCTCCAAATCCCGAGGATCCTTCCCAAATATCCCAAGGATCTCCTGCCCCAAAATCCTGGAGATTCAACCCTAAAATCCCAAGGATTTCCCTCCCTTAAATCCCGAGTCCCTCCTTTCCCGAATCCCCCGAAACCCCTGGAAATCCCCAAAAAAATCCTCCAAAAAATCCCCAAAACCCCTCAAAAATCTCCAAAAAAATCCAAAAAAATTCCCCAAAATTCCTCAAAAAATTCCCCAAAAATAAAAAAAATCCTCCAAAAAATCCCCCAAAATTCCTCAAAAACACTCAAAAAATCCCCAAACCCCCTCAAAAATCTCCAAAAAAATAAAAAAAAATTCCCAAAAATTCCCCAAAAAATCCTCCAAAAAATCCCCAAAAATTCCCCAAAACCACTCAAAAAATCCCCCAAAAATCCCAAAAAAAATCCCTAAAACCCCTCAAAAATCCCCCCAAAAATCAAAAAAAATTCCCAAAAATTCCCTGAAAATTCCCAAAAATTCCCCGAAAATTCCCAAAAATTCCCCAAAATTCCCCAAAGTCCTCCCAAAATTCCCTCAAAATCCCCCCAAAAATACTCCAAAAAATCCCCAAAAAA
>NW_020892224.1:0-611 GCF_003945725.1 Corapipo altera
TTTGAGGCCTGCACTGAGACTGCGAATCCTACTCCCAAGAATTCTACAAAGATGAAGATTCCTCCGAGAGCTAAGGTGCCACACCAGAATTCTCTTGCTGCCGTTGTAGTGTCCAGACTGATCCAGTAAGTGAACCAGAAAGCCCAAGCTTCCAGGCTTTCTTTCCCTTCAAGAAGAGCTTTTGCTTGCTTTTTTGAGCCCTGCACTGAGACTGCGAGTCCTACTCCCAAAAATTCCGCAGAGTTGAAGATTTCTCCGAGAGGTAAGGTACCACCCAGAAAGCTTTTTCTGCCCATGGAGTTCCCAGTCTGACCCACCAAGTGCATCAGAAAGCCTAAGCCTATAACCTTCCTTTCCTGTGAATCAGAGCCTTTGTTTAGATTTTTGAGCCCTGCACTGAAACTGCAAGTCCTACTCCCAAAAATTCCACAGAGATGAAGATTCCTCTGAGAGCAAAGGTACCACCAAGAAAGCTGTTGCTGCCAATGGAGTTCCCAGTCTGACCCACCAAGTGTACCAGAAAGCCCAAGCTTCCAGACTTTCTTTCCTGTGAATAAGATTTTGTTTTTTTTTTGCTCTTTTGAGCTTTGCACTGAAACTGTCAGTTCCAC
>NW_020892224.1:621-1232 GCF_003945725.1 Corapipo altera
TTTGAGGCCTGCACTGAGACTGCGAATCCTACTCCCAAGAATTCTACAAAGATGAAGATTCCTCCGAGAGCTAAGGTGCCACACCAGAATTCTCTTGCTGCCGTTGTAGTGTCCAGACTGATCCAGTAAGTGAACCAGAAAGCCCAAGCTTCCAGGCTTTCTTTCCCTTCAAGAAGAGCTTTTGCTTGCTTTTTTGAGCCCTGCACTGAGACTGCGAGTCCTACTCCCAAAAATTCCGCAGAGTTGAAGATTTCTCCGAGAGGTAAGGTACCACCCAGAAAGCTTTTTCTGCCCATGGAGTTCCCAGTCTGACCCACCAAGTGCATCAGAAAGCCTAAGCCTATAACCTTCCTTTCCTGTGAATCAGAGCCTTTGTTTAGATTTTTGAGCCCTGCACTGAAACTGCAAGTCCTACTCCCAAAAATTCCACAGAGATGAAGATTCCTCTGAGAGCAAAGGTACCACCAAGAAAGCTGTTGCTGCCAATGGAGTTCCCAGTCTGACCCACCAAGTGTACCAGAAAGCCCAAGCTTCCAGACTTTCTTTCCTGTGAATAAGATTTTGTTTTTTTTTTGCTCTTTTGAGCTTTGCACTGAAACTGTCAGTTCCAC
>NW_020892225.1:0-1231 GCF_003945725.1 Corapipo altera
GAAAGAGAAAGAGAAAGAGAAAGAGAAAGAGAAAGAGAAAGAGAAAGGATGATGAACATCTTACAGCAGAGTTATCAATCCCTTTATACTCTGTGCAGAACCCATGGTTGTCAGACAATGCCACATGTCCAGCATGATAGTAACTGGGAAATCCACAGACTGGTTACAGCTGACAAATCAGTTGGGGCAAGCATTTGCTGTCCCACATAGGAATGAGACACACAAGGGACAGCATGCATCTTTCTCAAAAGGTATTTCTACTCCTGATACCATCCATCAAGAAGGGTGGGAAGGGAAAAACTGTCCACCCATGTAATTATGAAACAAATTGAGAAGCAGTCAACGGGAGTCATAAGCACATGAGCTGGCAGATCCCCTTGCAATGACTGATCTGAGCAACTACCATTCTTGTTCTCCTTTAGACTTCTGCCCCAACTCTCCACCTGAGAGGAAAAGGGAATCCACTATTTTGAAGGTGTTGCCACTTTCAAAAACTGAACTTTGCCTACTTTATAACCAGGCTTGAAAACTCACTCTCTACTTTAAATGGATGTTTGGAAAGGTGCTGACCTGGGACACCACACAGTTCCATTTAAAACAATCCCATATATTGAATTAGAAAGAAGGTCTCAGAAATTCAGAAAACAGCAGGTCAGATGCCCTGTTCCTCCTCAGCCACATCTGCCTGCACTCAATCCCAACAGCCCCACAGCAAAACACCAGGAAAGCTCTGTCACATGCCCTGCACAGTGACTTCATGGAAAACCAGATCCTCTAAACTACACCTCATCAGTGAAATTCTACGGCAAAAGAAGGGAATCTCCTGTGTCTCTCTCCTGTGTCTCCAGACTACTGTCGACATACAATTCCTAGAATCTTCTTATCAAGTGCTCCAGTTTGCAAGGGAAGAGCCTTGTCTTCCCCAGCACTGACATTCTCTCAAATACCACACCAATCATCACCTCCTGCAAGTTTAAACATCCCTAAAGAAGAGGCAGAGCTGCCTCCTCTCATGCTGAGGGGCAGTTCTTTAAAAGAAATAAGTTATATCGCACTAGATGACATTCCTACTTCAGACCAGAAAGGTCTGCTGTCTACTGAAACACCCACTTTTTTAAGAGAAGTCTGTACCTTTTTTAATATAAGCCTCCACACACCCGTGGAGACATCATTTCTGCCCATCGTTCCCCTGGCCAGGGAGGGTGTTTGTCAATCTGCTCTTCCCAGCTTT
>NW_020892226.1:0-1231 GCF_003945725.1 Corapipo altera
CACAGCCAAGATCAGATTGAAGAGATAAAATGAGCAGAGAAAGATGAATATTATAAAAAAAAAAAGGAGGATCGCTCCAGATGTATGGATAGTCTGTGAGGAAAAGGTAAAAGTTGTGATATATTCTTAACAAACTATTATTTACAATACAATTTCAAACTAACTTTAAACAATTTCTTTTCCTGTGCAATACAAAGAGTTAACATACTGCACTATTTTCATTAAACAAGAGTAGAATCAGCCTCTGGTCCAAGTTATACAGAAGGTCTAGAAATACACCCAGTCAAGAGTTCCCTCAGCCTTGAAGTAAATGGATTTCAACTCTTAAAATTCTCTCTATATTCACACCAGACAACGCAGAAAGAACCATGTCTTGCAGAATATACCATCTAAGGAGTCTTTCTGCGGTGCGTTTTGCAGTCGGATATGTCTATCTCGTATTGGCCTCTTTAGTCACCAGTGTGCTGTAATAAATGTAGACAGAGCCTTCCTTAATCTTCGTTTGTGAAGCCTAGCCATGATGATGATGATGATGATGATATTCACACCATGTTTTCTTTCTAGCATAACATCTCAAATATTCATTACAATACCTTAAACTGCAGGAAGAATCAATAAGACCCATTCTTAATATTAAATTAAATTAAATTAAATATCTCCCAGCAAATCAGGCAAATGAACCTCAGAGGTTAAGTGATGAGACGACAACTTCAGCACTGAAGAGCTATACAGGTAGCTACAGAAGAAATAAATGAAACTCAGAAATAAAGATGGGATTATCTAAACAACGATGAAAGATGTTATAATTACAGAATCAGAGTCAATACTGAGAGTGATTAT
This sequence comes from Corapipo altera, assembly GCF_003945725.1. NCBI lineage: Eukaryota > Metazoa > Chordata > Aves > Passeriformes > Pipridae > Corapipo > Corapipo altera. Next base: position 841 of record NW_020892226.1, read on the forward strand.
CCTTCTCTTACATTTGTTTAAATGGCAGCAGAGGAGATGGCTCAAAACTAAGCTCTGAGACATTCAAATGACAAAAAGAAGTTATATCTATTTTTAAAAAGAAGTCTTAAGTTAATAAAGATTGATGGAAAAAAAAGTCAAAATGGACAATATGAAAGTTACAGAACAAGGCAGAGGATAATTCTTGTCTAGCAAAGGCACTGCAAAGACATAAGGGATCCAGAGAGTTGTCTAAATGCAGTTTTATAGCATTTCTGAAAAAAAAACAAACATCAGAATTCAAAAGGTACATTCAAATCTCTGAATCAAAACATCAAGCCTCCAAATTTTTAGTATCAGTTGTCAAAAATTATCTGAAACTAAAGTGGTGAGCCAAAAGGTTTGGTGAGGA
>NW_020892227.1:0-1231 GCF_003945725.1 Corapipo altera
CCATGGTATCTGTCCATAAAAATGTAACTATGTATGAAGGTTGCCATGGTAACTGACTGTAGCAATGGGAATGTATGATGGTTGCCATGGTAACCGACCGAAGCAATGGGAATGTATTTAGGTTTCCATGGTAACTGACCATAGGAACAGGAGTGTATGTTGGTTGCCATGCTAACTGATTGTAGCAGTGGGAAGTATGATAGTTGCCATGGTGACCAACTGTAGCAATGGGACTGTTTGGTGTTTGCCATGCTAACTGACCGTAGTAATTGGAATGTATGTTGGTTGCCATGGTAACAGCCCATAACAATGGGAATGTGTGATAGTTGTCATGGTAACCAACCATAGCAATGGGAATGTGTGATTTTTGCATGGTAACTGATCTTGTCAAAGAGAATGTATGCTGGTTGCCATGGTAACTGATTGAAGCTTTGGGAAGTATGATAGTTGCCATGGTAACTGACCAAGGCAATGAGACTGTATGATTGTTACCATGGTAACTGACTGTAGCAATGGAAATGTGTGATGGTTCCCATGGTAACCAGCCGTAGTAAAGGGAATGTCTGATGGTTACCATGGTAACTGACCATAGCATTTGGAATGTATAATGGTTGCCATGGTAACTTACCATAGCAACGCAAATGTATGATGGTTACCATGGTAACTGACCGTAGTAATGGGAATGTATGGTTTTTGCCATGGAAATCGACTGTACCTTTGGGAGGTATGATGGTTGTCATGGTAACTCAGCAAATGAACAAGACTGTATAATGGTTGCCATGGTAACCGACTGTAGCAATGGGAATATATGATGGTTTCTATGGTAACTGACCATAGCAGTGGGAGGTATGATGGCTGCCATGGTAACTGACTGTAGTAGTGGGACCTATGATGGTTGCCATGGTAACTGACTGCAACAACAGAAATGTATCCTGGTTGCCATGGTAACTGAGTATAGCAACGCAACTGTATGATGGTTTTCATAGTAACTGACTGTAGTAGTGGGACATATGATGGTTGCCATGGTAACTGAATGCCACAATAGGAATGTATGATGGTTGCCAGAGTAACTGACTGCAGAAAAAGGAATGTATGGTGGTTGCCATGGTAACTGACGGTAGCAATGGGAATGTATGATGGTTACCATAGTAACCGGCTGTACCAGGGAGAGGTATGATGGTCACCATGGTAACTGACTGTAGCAACGAGAATGTATGCTGGTTGCCATGGT
>NW_020892228.1:0-1231 GCF_003945725.1 Corapipo altera
TGTTATCCTTCCAACATTTGTGGGCCCATTCTATGCCTGCCTGGGATAAGCACCATTGTGTTTCTGCAGGAATGGATCCATGGCCATCCTGCCACTGCACCAATTTAATGCTGCAGAAATGTCACTGCAGGCCCAACCCTGGATGCAGGAACAGTGTGGGAACTCCAGGCCTGCTGACATTCAGCAGAGTCAGTCGGGGTCATGAAACTACAGGCCCCGCAGGCCCAACCAGGCCTCACCAAACCTCGCCCACACGAGCAGGATCGGTCGCAGGACTCTGCTGTCCTCGCCGGAAGAGAAGAGAGCCTCAGTCTCTCCTCCCCTCATATTTATATGTCTGTTTACTTAAAGGAATAAGTAACCCCCAGTATGGCGCAGTAATCTCCCAGTGTCCCCTTGTGTGTCCTGGTAATCCCCCAGGAACTCCTCAGTCATCTGGCAGTGTCCCCCAGTGTGCCCCAGTTCTCCCCCAGTCCCTCACAGTGCCCTCCCAGCATCCCTCAGTAACCCCCCAGTCCCTCCCAGTGCCCCCTGGTTCCCCCCAGTGTGTCCCGGTATCCCCCAGTAATGACCCAGTGCCCTGTAAAGCCCCCCAACTGTCCCCAGTGTGTCCCCAGATGCCCTTGACCTTTCTGTGAGCGTGGGGGGAAGGAGGGGTGTTTTTGTGGTCAGAGGGTCCAGGGGGGGCTCCTGGGGTGAGACGGAGGGTTGGGGACATCAGGGATGGGGTTTGGGGACAGTGGGGAGGGTTTTGTGGACAGTGGAATTGAGGGTGTGAAGGGGGGATTGGGGCCGTGGGGAGGCCCTGGGGACATTGGAGACACCAGGGGGGTCTCGGGGTGTCAAGGGGGGAGTTGGGGACACCAAGAGGGTCTCGGGGTCACCAGGGGGGTCTCAGGACTCACCTGCTCATGGTGCAGCCCCACCTCTCCCACCCCAGCCCCATTAACCCCCTATTCCCTGGGCGGTTCCTTTGCCCATGGGCAGCAAAGCCCCCACTGCTTCTGCAATTGGAGAGTGTTGGAGCCATGGACCATTAACATTCCAGTCTCTCCCAGCTCTGCATCCCAAAAGTTGAGAGGGATCAGTCTGTCACCTCAAAGTGAATCAATCCCCTTGAAAATGGCTCGATCCCATTCCAAAACCTCTGTGTTTCTTATTTTCCCTATGTAATTCTGGGGCAACTGGTGCCACTCCTCAGCTCTCAGCAGGCTGAGGCTTGGCCTTGCAC
>NW_020892229.1:0-1231 GCF_003945725.1 Corapipo altera
ACACCGGGAAAAATGGGAAACGGGACGGGAAAAACACCGGGAAAAATAGGAAAGGGGGCGGGAAAACCAACGGGGATCCCAGTGACCTCCCAGTGACCTCCCAGTGCTCCCAGTTCCCTCCCAGTGCTCCCAGGTCACTGCCAGTGTTCCCAGTTTCTTCCCAGTGCTCCCAGTTTCTTCCCAGTCCCTCCCAGTGCTCCCAGTCCCTGTCAGTGACCTCCCAGTGACCCCGAAATCCCCCTCCCCCTCCTTGTCCTTCCCCCGCTGCCGCTCCTCCTGCACCGCTGGGAACACGGAAAAACACCGGGAAAAATGGGAAAACACGGGAAAACACCGGGAAAAATGGGAAAACAGGGAAAAACACCGGGAAAAATGGGAAAACATGGAAAAACACCGGGAAAAATGGGAAAACACGGAAAAACACCGGGAAAAATGGGAAAACACGGAATAACACCGGGAAAAATGGGAAAGGAGGCGGGAAAAACACTGGGAAAAATGGGAAAGGGGGTGGGAAAACACCGGGAAAAATGGGAAAACACGGAAAAACACCGGGAAAAACCGGAAACGGGGCCGGAAAACCAACAGGGATCCCAGTGACCTCCCAGTGATCTCCCAGTGACTTCCCAGTGCTCCCAGTTCCCTCCCAGTGCTCCCAGTTCTCCCAGTGCCCTCCCAGTGACACCCCAGTGTTCCCAGTTCCCTCCCAGTGCTCTCAGGTCACTCCGAGTGCTCCCAGTCCTTCCCAGTGCTCCCAGTCCTTCCCAGTGCTCCCAGTTTCTTCCCAGTGCTCCCAGTCCCCTCCCAGTGCTCCCAGTTTCTTCCCAGTGCTCCCAGTTTCTTCCCAGTGCTCCCAGTCCTTCCCAGTGCTCCCAGTCCTTCCCAGTGCTCCCAGTTTCTTCCCAGTGCTCCCAGTCCCCTCCCAGTCCCCTCCCAGTGACCCCGAAATCCCCCTCGCCCTCCTTGTCCTTCCCCCGCTGCCGCTCCTCCTGCACCGCTGGAAAACAGGGAAAAACACCGGGAAAAATGGGAAAACACGGAAAAACACCGGGAAAAATGGGAAAACACGGAAAAACACCGGGAAAAATGGGAAAGGGGGCGGGAAAACCAACAGGGATCCCAGTGACCTCCCAGTGACCTCCCAGTGCTCCCAGTGATCTCCAGTGATCTCCCAGTGCCCTCCCAGTGACCCCCCAGTGACCCCCCAGTGTTCCCAGTTCCCTCCCAGTGCTCC
>NW_020892230.1:0-1231 GCF_003945725.1 Corapipo altera
TCTCTGCCCCACAGATCTGCCCCACAACCCCTTCCCTGCCCCATAGATCTCTCTCTGCCTCCTAGATCGTCCCCTGCCCCATAGATCAGGGTCTGCCCCATAGATCTGCCCCATAAGTCCTTCCCTGCCCCACAGATCCCTCTCTGCCCCATAGATCCCTTTGCCAGCCCCATAGATTCATCTCTGCCTCATAGATCCTTCCCTGCCCCATAGATCCGTCTCTGCCCCATAGATCGATCTCTGCCCCACAGATCTGCCCCATAGATCGATCTCTGCCCCATAGATCCCTTTCCCAGCCCCATAGATTCATCTCTGCCCCATAGATCCTGTGTCTGCCCAATAGATCCATCTCTGCCCCATAGATCCATCTCTGCCCCACAGATCTGCCCCACAACTCCTTCCCTGCCCCATACATCTCTCTCTGCCCCGTAGATCAGGGTCTACCCTAAAGATCTGCCCCATAACCCCTTCCTTGCCCCATAGACCCGTCTCTGCCCCATAGATCATGGTCTACCCCATAGATCTGCCCCATAACTCCTTCCCTGCCCCATAAATTCATCTCTGCCCCACAGATCCATCTCTGCCCCACAGATCTACCCCATAACCCCTTCCCTGCCCCATAGATCGTCCCCTGCCCCATAGATCGATCTCTGCCCCATAGGTCAGGGACTGCCCCATAAATCTGCCCCATAACCCTTTCTCTGCCCCATAGATCCCTCTCTCAGCCCCATAGATCTCCCCCTGTGGTTCTGCCCCATCGATCCTGCCCCATGGAGCCCTCTCTGCCCCACAGATCCATCTCTGCCCCACAGATCTCCCCCATAACCCCTTCCCAGTCCCATAGATCCATGTCTGCCCCATAGATCCTTCTCCGCCCCATAGATCAGGTTCTGCCCCACAGATCTGCAGCGTAACCCCTTCCCTGCCCCATAGATCAGGCTCTGCCCCATAGATCTCTCTCCCTGCCCCACAGATCCCTCTCTACCCCATAGACTGAGGATTTTTTTGGGCAGAAAACAAAGACTTTTGGGGCGGAAAACGAGGATTTTGGGGGTTAAAAAAAGTGGTGATTTTTCGGAGCAGCAAAAGGAGATTTTTTTTGGGGGGGGGCAGAAAACGAAGATTTTGAGGTTAAAAAGTCGCAATTTTTAAAGTCCAAGAAAGGAGATTTTTGGGGTGGAAAACGAAGATTTTGGGGGCAAAAAAACCGAGGCTTTTTGGGGCAGAAAAT
>NW_020892231.1:0-1231 GCF_003945725.1 Corapipo altera
TAGGATCCTGACCCTCCATAGGATCCTGATCCACCCCCGTAGGATCCCGATCCGCCCCCGTAGGACTCGGGCAGTCCGTAGGATCCCGAGTTGTCTCCGTAGGATCCCGAGTCGTCCCCGTAGGAATCCAGGCCCCCGTAGGATCCAGATCCGCCTCCAGCTTGGGATCCGCTGCCTGATCCTGATCCTGATCCCGACCCAGGTCTGCCAGATCCTGATCCAGGTCTGCCAGATCCTGATCCAGGTCTGCCGGATCCTGATCCTGATCCAGGTCTGCCCGATCCAATTCCCCCCTGGGATCCAGGTCTCCCTGATCCAGGTCTGCCTGATCCTGATCCAATTCCCCCCTGGGATCCAGGTCTGCCCGATCCGGATCCAATTCCCCCCTGGGATCCGGGTCTCCCTGATCCAGGTCTCCCTGATCCCGGTCTCCCCACTCCGGGTCTCCCTGATCCCGATCCGCCCCCGTAGGACCCGAGTCCGTAGGATCCCGAATCGCCGGAGGATCCTGATCCCCCCCCATAGGATCCCGAGTTGCCTCCGTAGGATCCAGATCCTCCTCCGTAGGATCCTGAGTTGCCTCCATATGATCCCGATCCTCCATAGGATCCTGATCCACCTCCAGAGGATCCCGGTCTGCCCCCAGAGGATCCGGAGCCTCCGTAGGATCCAGAGTTGCCTCCATAGGACCCGGAGCTTCCAGAGAATCCTGATCCTCCCCCATAGGATCCAGAGTTGCCCCCGTAGGATCCTGATCCCCCATAGGATCCCGATCCTCCTCCAGAGGATCCCGGTCTACCCCCGGAGGATCCGGAGCCTCCATAGGATCCAGAGTTGCCTCCGTAGGACCCGGAGCTTCCAGAGGATCCAGAGTTGCCCCCGTAGGATCCCGATCCTCCTCCAGAGGATCCCGGTCTACCCCCGGAGGATCCGGAGCCTCCGTAGGATCCGGAGCTGCCCCCGTAGGATCCGGGATCTCCGGAATCCGTGTCCGTGTCCCCCCCCCGCTGGGGGCTCAGAATTCCCGGGGGGTCCTTGCAGGGATCGACCCCCGACGGCAGCGGCTCCAGGCGGGACCCGGAGCCGGAGGCGCAGCGGACGGAGGAGGCGGCTGGGGGGACCAGTACGGACCAGTTCAGACCAGTATGGACCAGTAACCCCCATCTCTGCCCCGTCCATCCCAGTCCATCCCAGTTCCTCCCAGTCCATCCCAGTCCATCCCAGTAACCCT
>NW_020892232.1:0-331 GCF_003945725.1 Corapipo altera
CCCCCCAATGTCCCCCCATGTCCCCCAATGTCCCCAATATCCCCCAGTGTCCCTCCCTGTCCCCAATGTCCCCAATCCCCCCAATCCCCCCAATGTCCCCAATGTCCCCAATGTCCCCAATGTCCCCCCAATGTCCCCCCATGTCCCCCCCGTGTCCCCCCTCACCAGACGTTGCTCTCCTTGCTCTGCGGGGCCACCTCGAGCGTCCCCCGCTGGCCCTGGGCCACCAGCTCGGGGGCCACCCAGCGCAGGGGCACCCACAGCCCCTCGGGGGTCACGTGATAGTCCTCCTGGGGGTCACACGGGGTCACACAGGGGTCACACGGGGGGG
>NW_020892232.1:431-800 GCF_003945725.1 Corapipo altera
CCCGTGACCCCCCCGTGACCCCCCCGTGTCCCCAGTGTCCCCTCACCATCCCTCGGCGCGGGGGAGGCTCAGGCGGGGCCGGGGCAGCCCGAGGGGGCGGCGGTTCCGGAGCCTCCCCAGGAGCTCCCGGTCCGAGAGGTGGGGGTAGGGCTGGACCCCCAACTCCAGCAGCTCCCACAGGGTCACCCCCAGGGCCCTATGGGGACATTGGGACAGTGTCACCCCCCCCGGGGTCACTGTCACCCCCCCGGGTCACCCCCAACTCCAGCAGCTCCCACAGGGTCACCCCCAGGGCCCTATGGGGACATTGGGACAGTGTCATCCCCCCCGGGGTCACTGTCACCCCCCCCGGGTCACCCCCAACTCCAG
>NW_020892232.1:900-1231 GCF_003945725.1 Corapipo altera
CCCCCCAATGTCCCCCCATGTCCCCCAATGTCCCCAATATCCCCCAGTGTCCCTCCCTGTCCCCAATGTCCCCAATCCCCCCAATCCCCCCAATGTCCCCAATGTCCCCAATGTCCCCAATGTCCCCCCAATGTCCCCCCATGTCCCCCCCGTGTCCCCCCTCACCAGACGTTGCTCTCCTTGCTCTGCGGGGCCACCTCGAGCGTCCCCCGCTGGCCCTGGGCCACCAGCTCGGGGGCCACCCAGCGCAGGGGCACCCACAGCCCCTCGGGGGTCACGTGATAGTCCTCCTGGGGGTCACACGGGGTCACACAGGGGTCACACGGGGGGG
>NW_020892233.1:0-1231 GCF_003945725.1 Corapipo altera
AGAAACTCACCCAAATCTCCCCAAAAAATGACAAGAAACTCACCCAACTCTCCCCCAAAAATGACCACACACTAAAATCTCCCCAAAAAATGACCAGAAACTCACACAAATCTCCCCAAAAAATGACCACAAACTCACAGTAATCTCCCCAAAAAATGACCAAACACACAAATCTCCCCCAAAAAGGGTTGAAAACTCACCTAAATCTCCCCAAAAAATGACCAGAAAATTACACAAATCTCCCGAAAAAATGACCACACACTCACACAATAGCCCTTAAAAAGTGACCAGAAACTCACAAAAATCTCCCAAAAAAAAAAGACCCAAAAGTTAACCAAATCTCCCCAAAAAATGTCCAGAAACTCACCCAAATCTCCCCAAAAAATGAGTACAAACTCACCCAAATCTCCCCAAAAAATGAGTACAAACTCTCCCAAAATCTCTCGAAATGATGACCCAAAACTCACCCAAATCTCCCCAAGACATGACCACAAACTCACCTTAATCTCCCCAAAAATTGACCACAAACTCACCCAAATCTCCCCAAAAATGACCAGAAACTCACCCAAATCTCTCAAAACTGAAACAAATTTCCCCAAAAAAATGACCTCAAACGTACCTAAATCTCCCCAAAAAATGACCAGAAACTTAAACAAATCTCCACAAAAATGACAAACAACTCACACAAATCTGCCCAAAAAATGACCATAAACTCACCCAAATCGCCCCAAAATATGACAACAAACTCACTCAAATCTCTCCAAAATATGACCCAAAACTCCCAGAAATCTCCTCAAAAAACTGATCAGATACTCAACAAGATCTTCCCAAAAAATGACCCCCATCTCACCCGAATCTCCCAAAAAAATGACCCAAACCTCACCCAAATTACCCCAAAAAATGACCACAAATTCACCCAAATGTCCCCAAAAAATGACCCAAAACTCACGTAAATCTCCCCTAAAAATGACCAGAAACTCACCCAAATCTCCTCAAAAAATGACCACAAACTCACCCAAATACCCCCAAAAATGACTTAAAACTCACCCAAATCTCCCCAAAAAAGTGACCTCAAAGTCACCCAAATCTCTCCCAAAAATGACCTAAAACTCACCCAAATCTCCCCAAAAAATGACCCAAAACTCACACAAATCTCCCCAAGAAAATGACCAGAAACTCACACAAATCTCCACAAAAAATTACCCAAAACTAACTAAAATCTCGCCAAACA
>NW_020892234.1:0-1230 GCF_003945725.1 Corapipo altera
TGACCTTAATTTGCCAGCACATAAAAAAGCCTTTTATTACATTTTTTCCCTAAAATCCAGTAAAACTCAGCTCCCAGTGTGCATTCCTGGCTCCTCAGGAGTGCTTAGTCACCGTGTGTGCATCTGGAGCAGCGTGTCCCGGAGATTTTTCCCTGCTGCAGACATGCTTTGAATTAAAACATCCAAAGCTGGAGCCCAAGAGGTTCATTAAAAATGGATGAAGAGCTGGTTTATAATAATTTGGATCCAGGCCAGTTTTCATGCAGAGATCTGAGGCACTGCCCTTGTTTGCCTGTTCTCATTAAAGGGAGGGAGAAAAGAGAAAGTTAAACTATGGAAAAGGCAGGGAAGATGCTCGAGCTCCCAGGATAAGTGGTTTTAGCCAGGTAGCAGCACAGATTTAGGCAGTTAATCGTGAATTAATCACCTCCTTCAGGAGCTGGAGGAGAATAAACCAGTTGGTGTGCTTTAAACTGGGGGGTTAAATGTGTTCTGGGAAGTTTATAGGGCTGGGTTCCTGGGATGGGGATTTCTGCACCCTTGGGGGGACTCCCAGCAGCAGGAAGATTCAGGAATCAGTCTCCTCCTTCAGGAGCTGGGGGAGAATAAACCAGTTGCTGTGGTTTAAACTGGGGAGTTCAACGCGTGCTGAGATGTTTGTAGGGCTGGGTGCCTGGGAAGTTTATAGGGCTGGGTTCCTGGGATGGGGATTTCTGCATCCATGGGAAGACTCTCAGCAGCAGAAAGGTTCTGGAATCACAGAATATCCTCAGTGGGAAGGGACCCCCAGGGATCATCGACGATGATCAGGATGATCATCGATCCCGCTCCTGGCCCGGCACAGACACCCCACAATCCCCCCTGTGCCCGGGGCGGTGTCCGGGCACTCCGGGAGCGTTGGAGCGGCCCCGGCGGGTGCTCAGCCGGCTCCCGGGATGTTTCGCAGCCCCCAGGCCGCAGGCGGAGGAGGCCCCGCAGCTGATGCGGACGCGGAGCGATGTCGGGGTGCGGCCCCGCGGCAGCGCCCGGACCGCCGGGGAGCAGCGGCGAATCCGCCGGCACCGCTTCTCCATCAACGGCCACTTCTACAACCACAAGGTGAACCCGGCCCCACAGCCGGCCCCATAGCCCTGCCCCACAGCCGGCCCCATAACCCTGCCCCATAGCCCTGCCCCACAGCCCGGCCCCACAGCCCGGCCCCATAACCCTGCCCCATAGCCCGGCCCCATA
>NW_020892235.1:0-1230 GCF_003945725.1 Corapipo altera
AGCCCAAGCTTCCAGGGTTTCTTTCCCTTCCAGAAGAGCTTTTTTTTGCTATTTTGAGCCCTGTGCTGAGACTGTGAGTCCTACTCCCAAAATTTCTACAGAGATGAAGATTACTCTTAGAGCAAACGTACCACCAAGATAGCTGTTGCTGCCCTTGGAGTTCCCAGGGTGACCCACCAAGTGCACCAGTAAGCCCAAGCTTCCAGGCTTTCTTTCCTGTGAATCAGAGCTTTTGTTTAGATTTTTGAGCCCTGCGCTGAGACTGCGAGTCCTACTCCCAAAAATTCCACAGAGATGAAGATTCCTCCCAGAGTAAAGGTGCCACACCAGGATTCTCTTGCTGCCCATGGAGTTCCCAGCCCAACCTACCAAGTGCACCAGAAGACCAAAGGTACCAGGCTTTCTTTCATGTGAATCAGAGTTTTTGTTTGCTTTTTTGAGCCCTGCACTGAGACTGCGAGTCCTACTCCCAAAAATTGTATATTGATGAAGATTTCTTCGTAAAACGAAGGTACTACGAAGATAGCTGTTGCTGCCCTTGGAGTTCCCAGGCCGACCCACCAAGTGTACCAGAAAGGGAAAGGTTCCAGGCTTTCTTTCTTGTGAATCAGAGATTTTGTTTGCTTTTTTGAGCCCTGCACTGTTACTGAGTCCTACTCCCAAACATTCCACAGAGATGAAGATTCCTCCCAGAGCAAAGGTGTCACACCAGAATTCTCTTACTGCCCATGGAGTTCCCAGTCTTACCCAGCAAGTGCACCAGAAAGCTCAAGCTTCCAGACTTTCTTTCCTGTGAATAAGAGCCTTTGTTTAGATTTTTGAGCCCTGAACTGAAACTGTCAGTTCCTCTCTCGAAAGTCCACACAAATCAAGATTCCTCCCAGAGCAAAGGTACCACGATGAAAGCTCTTGCTGCCCATGGAGTTCCCAGCCTCACTCACCAAGTGCACCAGAAAGCCAAAGGTTCCAGGCTTCTTTCTTTCCTGTAGAGAAGGGCTGTTTTTGACATTGTCAGCCCTGCCCTTCAACTCCCGGTTCCACTCCCAATATTCCAGACAGACCAAGATTCCTCCCGTAACAAAGGTGCCAGGACAGATAGCTCTTGGTGCCTGTGGAGTGCCCAGGCTGTCCCACCAAGTGCACTGCCACAACCCGAGGGTAAAATAGATAGGAACGCAGCTCCACACAAAAGGGTTCGGGCTCGGTTGAAGGTCAGGGGTGCAATTCCAG
>NW_020892236.1:0-1230 GCF_003945725.1 Corapipo altera
GGGGGGTTTATGCTCTTTCTTTGCGAGGGGGGAAGGGGTGGGGTGGGGGGAGCTGGTTGAAAATTCAACACTTACTATCCAATTTTTTTTCTCGCCGACAGCGCTTCAAGGTTTGGATTTTGGCATTTGGTGGTGTTAGAGCCAAAAAATTCGTTTGTTTTTGGTCATGGCTTTAAAAAAACGCAGCAACTTTTTTTTTTGCGGCTTGACAGGGTGGGGTTATTATTATTATTTTTTAAAGTTTTTTTTTTTCTCTCTGGGTTTTTTTTTTTGGCTGTTGTTGTTGTTGGGGTTTTTTTTTTAAGCCCTAAAGAGGTGAATCGAGCTAAATTTGTCGAGCTAGAACGAGGAAAAAAAAACAAAAAAAAAGTTGCTTGGGTTTTTTAAAAAAAAAAGGAGGGTTTTGCCTTTGTTTTTTTTGGGGGGGGAGGGGGAAGAAAAGGGAAATATGTTTTAAAGTGGCAGTTTCCTTCGGGTTTGGAACGGCTTCCCAAGGACGGTCCAAAGGACGAGGCTGCGGCGGCTCTTCACGGCAAGGGGGGAGGAAAGCTTTTTTTCTTCCCCTCTTTTTGTATATATATTTTGTTGTTTTGTTCGCTTTTGTATTGTTTTGTATTGTTTGTATGTTTTTCTCTCGTGGTAAAGGCGACGGCGTCTCTCAAGACCAACCAAACCTGGAGCGGGGAAAGGAAAAATAAAAGGGGGGGGGGGAAGGTGGGGTGGGGCACAACAAATAAAAAAAGAAAAAAAAAATGAAAAAAAAGAAATTAGAAGCAAAGAAGAAAAGACACGAAACGATTAGAAATTTGTTATCCCCGGGGGAGAATTTAGAGCTTTAAAGCGGGGGGGAAAGGAAAAAACCCGAAGAAACGCCCTTGGCGGGGGAGGGCTGAGCTCTGAGGGGACATGAGGGCTCAGGGCGGCGGCGGCCCCGGAGGGGCTGCGGGGCCGCGTTTTTCGCCAGATAAAGGAGCCGTTCACCCTCCAAAGGGTCGTAGTCGGTTTAAAGAGCCGCCCAACCCTTAAAAAAGGCGGGTGGGACCCCCCTGGACGCCCCACCCGCGCCCCCCGCCAGGCCCAGCGCAGCTCGTTACTCACCTCCACCAGCCCTCAGAATAGCGGCGGCGGCGGCGAGCGCGCCGTTTTATACCAAACCACGCCCCCTCCCGAACCACGCCTCCGGCCGCGCGCCGGCCGCGCCCACTCGCCCGTTGAGCCGCCCAACGGCGC
>NW_020892237.1:0-1230 GCF_003945725.1 Corapipo altera
TGGGACTATCCTGCCACACTCCACCAGCCAGGGGGCTTCCCAAGGTGCGTCACTGGGAATGTGGGTCACCTGTTCCCAGTGTGGGTCACTGGGAATGTGGGTCACCTGTTCCCAGTGTGGGTCACTGGGAATGTGGGTCACCTGTTCCCAAGGTGACCCATTCCTCCTCCAACAGGTGATGGAGTTGGAGCAGCAGATGAAGCTCTTCCCGCAGTCGGGGCACTCGCAGGGGTTCCCTGACTGGTGGGTCTGTTGGTGTTTGATCAAGACAGAGCTCCAGGTGAAGCTCTTCCCACACTCCCCACACTCGTAGGGCTTCTCCCCCATGTGCACAAGCTGGTGGATGACGAGTTGAGAATTGCATGTGAAGCTTTTCTTGCATTCCCCACATTTGTAGGGCCGAGGCCCCCGTTCCCCAGTGTGGATCTGCTGGTGGTGGATCAGGCAGGAGCTGACGGTGAAGCCCTTCCCGCATTCCAAGCACTTGTAGGGCCGTTCCCCTGTGTGCACCCGGCAGTGGGTGAGGAGGTGGGAGCCATAGATGAAGGTCTTCCCACATTCCTCACACTCTTAGGGTCATTCCCCTGTCTGGACACACTGGTGGGCGAGGAGCTTGGAGTTGCTGTTGAAGTTCTTCCCACATCCCAAGCACCTGAAGGGCTTCTCCCTGCTGGGAGGCTGCTCAGGGACCACCACCTTGTAGCTCTGGCTCAAGCTCCGGCTGCCTTCCCGGTACAGGCTGGGTCTTTCCTCCTCAGAGCACCCTGGGCTGGCTTTCAAGCCCCTTCTCCAGGGGGATCTCCAGGCCTTTTCCTCCCCACTGCCTTCCTGTGCCGTGGAGCCCTTCAAAACAGCCTCTCCCACCAGGGTCTGCTGGGGGGATTTGTCCTCCGTGCCCTCCGTCCTCAGCTTGGGGCCTGGGGCAGGAAGGAAGGACAGGGAGGGGATTTGCCTTCAGCCCAGAGGGAAGGCCAAGGACATCCCCCCAAATCCGGCCCCGGCAGGACGGTGGCAGCAGCGGGGTTGTCCTGCAGTCGGGGGCGATGCTGGGCTGGGAGATACAGGACAGGACAGGGCAAAGGGGCACTGACTTCCTCCCCACCTGCCCGGGGGGCCCCTGGCATCTTCCTCTTCCTCACAGCCTCCTTCATCTGGCCAAGCTTTGGGAAGGAGAAATCCTGATGGGGGGGAAAAACAAGGGCTGAGCACATTGGGTTGGGGGTTCCTCCT
>NW_020892238.1:0-610 GCF_003945725.1 Corapipo altera
TGGGGGGTCCCTGTGGGTGCTGGGGGGTCCCCAACCTGTCCCTGGGGGTGATGGAGCCCCATCTCCATACCAAGGATGACCCCGGGGGGGATCAGCCCCAAATGGGGGGACTGGGGGGTTCAAGGGGATTTGGGGGGTCTCAGTGGGTGCTGGGGGGGTGCCTGTGGGTGCTGGGGGAGGCCTCTGGGTGCTGAGGGGTCCTCTGGGTGCTGGGGGGTCCCTGTGGGTGCTGGGGGTTCCCCAAACTGTCCCTGGGGGTGAAGCAGCCCCATGTCATTCTTGGGATGGGCATCGGGCCCCCCCCCCCCAGAAACACCCCCCAGGACCCCCCCCACCCACAAGGCCCCCCTGAGCACCCCAAGAGCCCCCCAGCCCCCCAACACCCCAAGACCACCCCAAGACCCCCCCAAATCCATCCCAAGCCCCCCCTCACCCGTCCATGGCCTCCTCGATCTTCTTCTTGCGCAGCTCGATGAGCTCGGGGGTCTCCATCCCCGCCGGCACCGACGAGAAGCCCCCCGGGGTGATCAACCCGCTGGGGGGGCACAGGGGGGTCAGGGGGCACCAAAGGGGGGGATATGGGGGGTCCCTGTGGGTGCTGGGGGGTCCC
>NW_020892238.1:620-1230 GCF_003945725.1 Corapipo altera
TGGGGGGTCCCTGTGGGTGCTGGGGGGTCCCCAACCTGTCCCTGGGGGTGATGGAGCCCCATCTCCATACCAAGGATGACCCCGGGGGGGATCAGCCCCAAATGGGGGGACTGGGGGGTTCAAGGGGATTTGGGGGGTCTCAGTGGGTGCTGGGGGGGTGCCTGTGGGTGCTGGGGGAGGCCTCTGGGTGCTGAGGGGTCCTCTGGGTGCTGGGGGGTCCCTGTGGGTGCTGGGGGTTCCCCAAACTGTCCCTGGGGGTGAAGCAGCCCCATGTCATTCTTGGGATGGGCATCGGGCCCCCCCCCCCCAGAAACACCCCCCAGGACCCCCCCCACCCACAAGGCCCCCCTGAGCACCCCAAGAGCCCCCCAGCCCCCCAACACCCCAAGACCACCCCAAGACCCCCCCAAATCCATCCCAAGCCCCCCCTCACCCGTCCATGGCCTCCTCGATCTTCTTCTTGCGCAGCTCGATGAGCTCGGGGGTCTCCATCCCCGCCGGCACCGACGAGAAGCCCCCCGGGGTGATCAACCCGCTGGGGGGGCACAGGGGGGTCAGGGGGCACCAAAGGGGGGGATATGGGGGGTCCCTGTGGGTGCTGGGGGGTCCC
>NW_020892239.1:0-1229 GCF_003945725.1 Corapipo altera
CTTCCCATCGAGACCCGCTGCCCCCTGCAAAAAAAAGCGGGAAAAAAACATGGATTTTAGTGGTTGGGAACAATGATCAGGATGGAAATTCGACAATGAGATCCCAGGAGTCCAGGATTTCGCTCCCTGAGGCCCGAGGGTGGGATCGAGCACAAATTCCTGGCAAATAAAACCTGGGAGTTGGTTATAACCAGATTATATTTCTAATAATAACCAGATTATATTTCTAATAGAACCAGATTATATTTCCAATAAAACTATACTATATTTCTAATAGAATCAGAATATATTTCTAGTAGAACCATACTATATTTCTAATAGAACCACATTATATTTCTAATATAACCATATAATTTTTCTAATATAACCATATTATGTTTCTAATAGAATCATCTTATATTTCTAATAGAACCATATTACATTTCTGATAGAACCCTATTATATATCAAATAGAACCATACTGTATTTCTAATATAACCCTATTATATATCTAATAGAACCAGGTTATATTTCTAACAAAACCAGATTATATTTCTAATATTACCACATTATATTTCTAGTAGAACCAGATTATATCTCTAATAGAACCAGACTATATTTCTAATAGAAGTAGATTGTATTTCTAATAAAACCACATTATATTTCTAATAGAATCAGTTTATATTTCTAATAGAACCATACTATATTTCTGATAGAATCATCTTATATTTCAAATATAACCATATTATATTTCTAGTAGAACCATATTATATTTATAATAAAACCATATTATATTTCTAATAGAACCATATTATATTTCTAGTAGAACCAGATTATATCTCTAATATAGCCAGATTATATTTCTAATAGAACCATATTCTATTTCTAGTAGAACCACATTATATTTCTAATATAACCAGATTATATCTCTAATAGAACCAGACTATATTTCTAATAGAACTAGATTGCATTTCTAATAAAACCACATTATATTTCTAATAGAATCAGCTTATATTTCTAATAAAACCATATTATATTTCTAATATAACCACATTATATTTCTAACAAAACCATATTATATTTCTGACATAACCACATTATATTTCTAATAAAACCATATTATATTTCTAATTTCAGCTCAAGGAAACAGAGGGAAGTGGCAGCTAAAGAGTCGCCCCAGGCCAAGAAAATTCCGGTGGCGACGGCTGTGCTTGGAAAAGGGAACAAGGATATTCTGGAGACACTGGGAG
>NW_020892240.1:0-1229 GCF_003945725.1 Corapipo altera
CAGTGCCTGCTCCTGTACTCGTTGCCATGGCAGCAAGTCCCGTACTAGCCGTGCCCGGAGCGGCTCCCGCCGCCCCCGAGCCAATTCCTCCAGAGATTCCAACTTGTCCAATTCCCCCCAGCGCAGCCCTACCCGCACCAGGGAGCCCCCCCCACGGCTCCCGCCTGCCCAGCCGGAGCCGGTCCAGGAGCCGCCACCCCGGCAGCCCCAGCCCCCCCCCCGCTGCCGCTGCTGCGGGGAGTCCAATTTGTGGAGCTCCCGGGCTACTTTCTCTCCTATCAGGTGATATCAACATGTCTAAATCATCATCTCCGGTGTTCTTAAATAGGATTTGTGGGACAGGAGCAGCCGCAACTCGATCTTTCCTTTTCCCTCTTCCTAAAGCCATCTCTGCTTTTTCCTTCTGTCTTGAACTTTCGTTTTTCTTATCTCCTACACCTAATTCAGGGCGTATTAACAGGGACAAGAACAGCTCTGCATATTGAATTTCCTGCCACCTCTGTTCCACATGAAGAAGCGAGATCAGTCGAAACACTGTACCTAGTTCTAATGGACCAAATTCCGGCCACGCCACCCCTCTCATTCGTCCAAACAACGGCCAGGCATCCATACACAGCCTACACAGTTCTTCCTTCTTTAAAATTGTCTCAGGACCAGCCAAAGTTTTCCAATGCTTCAACACCATTCTCAAGGGGGATTCTTTAGGGATCTCAACTTTTGAATCCACACAACCCATGTTTGCAAAACAAAAACAAACCACAGTCACACACTGGGTTTCAAACTTGCTACCTTGAGGTTACAAAGCTGTTACGTAACCCCTCAGCTACCTGGGATGGTGAACCACCCGCTCGCCTCCTGGAAAGTGACTTTCCCGACTATCTGGGCCCAAGTCTTTAAGCTAACTTTCCAGTAACCCGTGTTCCCTATCCCGGAACACAAAACACAAAACTTTCCCGCAGCTGCTAACTAACCAAATAGATACCGTTTCCTTATTCGCTCTTTTCTTATCTCACCTCTATGCTCCGTGCTTGCTTCCGTGGGTTCTGTGGAGCTGGGCTTCTCAGACCGGGGTGGGAATTATCTCAGATAAAAGCTGGCTTGCTGAGGAATATTCCTGCACGATGAAAGTTTCCAGTCTGAAGAAGTCCCGGTCCAGGTCTCCCCAACGTACGGGCCACCAACTGTTGCCGTGGGATTTAGGTGCTGAAAAAAAATCTCCCGGAGCAATT
>NW_020892241.1:0-1229 GCF_003945725.1 Corapipo altera
GGGGACCCCCCGGAGTCACCAGAGACCTCCAGGAGCCCTGGGATGACACCAGGGACCCCCCTGGAGCCACCAGGGACCCCGGGGATTCCCTGGGACCCCCCCAGGAACAACCGGGGGAGACCCCCAGGAGTGACCGGGACCCACCGGGGACCCCTGGGAGTGACCGGGACCCCCCAGGACCCATCGGGGACCCCTGGGAGTGACCCAGCGGGACCCCCAGGAGGGAGCGGGACCCCCGGGGGGTGAGGACTCAGGACGGGGGGCTGTGGGGAGGGGGCGGGGGTCGCACGGGACTGTACGGGGGGGTCGCCGTCCGGTTTCTATTAAATTAACGATCGTCCCGGCGCTGCTTCCACTGCTTCTTCATCTGCTGAACCCCCTGGAGACCCCTCTGAGCCCCCCCAGTGGCCCCCTCTAGCCCCCCCAGTGACCCCCTTGAGCCCCTCCAGGACCCTCCCCCGTGTTGTCTCTTCATTTTCTCCTCGTTTTCATCTTTTCTGCTTCGTTTTCTTCCTCCTCCTTCTTCCTCCTTCTTCATCCTTCACCCCCCTGGCAAACCCTCGCCCCGGTGACCCCTATGAGCCCTCCCCCCAGGTGACGATTGGAAGCCTCCCCGTTCATCTTTATCCTCCCCGTTCATCTTTTATCATCCTCTTCACCTTCATCCCCATCTCCTCCTCCACCCTCCTCCTCTTCCTCCCCCTCCCCCGCCATGTCGCGCCCGCCGCCATTTTGTGCCGCCGCGCGCGCCCGTCACGTGACCGGCGGGAAAACCCCCCCTCCCGCCGCCGCCGCGAGCGCGCGCGTCACGTGACCATCGCCCCTCTCCATACGCTCCTCGTATCACGTGACGGCGGAATCAAACCCCGCCCCCTTTTCCCGCGTCACGTGACGGGAGAGGGAGGGGGGGGAGGAGAGAGAGGGAGAGGAAAAGGGCGGGAAGGCGCTGACGTCATTTCCGCGAGGGCGGCGGAAGCGGCGGGGCCGCCTCCTTAAGATGGCGGCGGCGTGAGTTGCATGTTGTGGGGCCGCCGGGAGGAGCCGCCCCGAGCCCGCGCCCGTCCCGCCATGGCCGTGACCGTGACGCTCAAGACGCTGCAGCAGCAAACCTTCAAGATCCGCATGGAGCCGCACGAGACGGTGCGGCCGCGGGAAAAGGGGGGGAGGGGAGAGCGAGGGGGAGGGGATGAGGCCTCGCCCCCCCCCCCCCCCCCCCTTCCCTTCCCGGC
>NW_020892242.1:0-1229 GCF_003945725.1 Corapipo altera
GTGTAATCTCCCCTCAGTACCTGAGGATCAAGAACTCAGCACCAAAAGCACCACGGGGCTCATTCACACAAAGCAAGTCCTAACAAACCATGTGATTTTCCTCTAGTCTAGACAGTACATTAGGAATGTTGTCTCATGGAATCAGGGGACCATTGTGACACTGCAGGGCCCCATGGAACTGTTTTGCCCACGACGAGGGTCAGCACAAGAGACACCGACACCAACTTTGGAGAACAAGTGTGTAATTTTACTACAGTGCAAACCAGCAAAGAATGACAAAAGGCTGAGCTCAGTAATGCACCTCATCGTTCCTACCAAGAGTGCCTGGAGTGAGTAGAAAAGATCCCTGCCCAGCTGCCCTCATCTGTTCCCCTCAGCCAGGCCCGCACGGCAGCGGGGGAGCCCCGGTCGCAGCCAAGGGTTGGAGAACCCCTCCCGGGCACGGGAAATCCTGCCCAGGGCGTCCACTCGTAGGGGAGGGCTCCATCTCTGCTGGGAGGGGGTCCAGCTTTTCTGCCCTTGGATAAACAAGCTCACAGAGCTACGAGTGTGCAAAACCATCTGGCTCCCTTCTCCTCCTGGGTTCCACCCAGAGCCTGGTCAGGGATTAAGGGGAAAACCCAGGCAGTCAATCTGCCCCATCTCCTGCCAAACAAGGCCAGACATCGACTGCCATGGCCTGGACCACTCTCTAAAGACAGAAGGATAAAGATCACATTTTGCTCACAATCAGACATAAGATTTGATTAATGAACACATACAAATATCATTCACTAATGAGCTGAGACTCACAGATCTCACTAATAAGCACAATTATTTTGTTCATGGGCAGATACACGGGTAGTCTTTTCACACAGGACATCTTTGACCAACAAACATACACAGTTTTAGCTAAGGAGCAAATCCATGGATAAATAGACCAGCAGGTTGGAAGGTTCATCTAGAGGTCAGCTCTGGCTCAGGGGCTGTTGTTAAGTCTCAGCACTTCAGGGACAGCCAGACAGGGCTTTATATCACACACACAGTTTCTATATTCGATATTCTCCCTTACTTTGCTTTACATAGTCACACCCCCTATTGCAAGTCCTTAGTTGGTCCTTTGGGGTCTTCTTCAGGGGTCTCTGGTGGGTTTTTTTTGGCATGTGGTGTCCCCCAAAGTTGAGGTGTCCACTTCTTGACCTCGGTTCTGAGCAGACACACTGTCATTACCTTTCACCACAAAGACTGGA
>NW_020892243.1:0-533 GCF_003945725.1 Corapipo altera
GGGCAGTCACAGGGCTTCCCTTAGTGGTGGGTCCGTTGGTGTCTGGTAAAGGCAGAGCTCTTGAGGAAGCTTTTCCCACACTCCCCACACTTGTAGGGCCTCTCCCCGCTGTGGATGCGCCGGTGCCTGAAGAGGTGGGAGTTCCGGTTGAAGCCCTTCCCACAGTCGGTGCAGCAGAAGGGCCTCTCATCCGTGTGCGTCCGCTGGTGCTGGACGAGACTGGAGCTGGTGTGAAACCTCTTCCCACATTCCAAGCACTTGTAGGGTCGTTCTCCAGTGTGGACGCGCTGGTGTTTGCAGAGGCTGGAGTTGTCACTGCAGCCCTTCCCGCATTCCCCACATGTGTAGGGCCGTTCCCCAGTGTGGATGTGCTGGTGTCGGATCATGGTGGAGCTTTCCCTGAAACTCTTCCCACATTCCCCACAAGTGTAGGGCCGTTCCCCAGTGTGGATGTGCTGGTGGGTGAGCAGGTGGGTTCTCAGCCTGAAGCTCTTCCCACATTCCAAGCACCTGAAGGGCTTCTCCCTGCTGGG
>NW_020892243.1:633-1229 GCF_003945725.1 Corapipo altera
GCCCAAAGGGCCACTGACTTCCTCCTCACCTGCCTGGGGGGCCCAAGGCATCTTCCTCTTCCTCGCAGCCTCCTCCTCCATCTGCCCAAGCTTTGGGAAGGACAAATCCTGATGGGGGGAAAACAAGGGCTGAGCACGTTGGCTTGGGGGTTCCTCCTGCCCAAGTCCATCTCTAGAACTCACTGAGCATCCTGTGACCATAAAAACCTCCAAAATACCAAGACTCAGCCCAGAAAACCCTAAATCATCGAGATTCAGGCAAAAGTCTATAAGAAATAGTGAGAAGACTCCTGCCCCCCCAAACTGAAAAAAGTTGAGATTCAGCTAAAAAATACTCTAAAATATGAAGATTAGCCCAAAAAAATTCTCCTAAGAGTTCCCCTTCTCTGGTTTCCCCACTCTAGGGTTCAGAGAGTCTCCTGTCTGGGATGCTGGGGGTCCAACTTAGGGATGCTGGGAGTGTTGGGGGTCCCAAGGGTCCCTTCTCCTCTGATTCTCGCCTTTGGGGTGCTGCATTCCCAGAAATTCCCCCTCTCCAGGTTTTCCACTTTGTTGTCCTGGGGATCCCAGGGGTCCCCACTGTCCAGGTTTCCCCT
>NW_020892244.1:0-707 GCF_003945725.1 Corapipo altera
TCCCCGGCCCCCAAACTGCGCCTGCTGCCCCCCCGGCCGCCCCCGCCGCCGCCCCCCGAAGAACCCCCCCCTCCCCGCGGGCCCAAGAAGCTGGATCCGGAGCGGGGCCGGGCGGCCAAACGCGGGGACCCCTCCCCAGCCGCCCCCCCCCGCGGGCCGGGGGGCCGCCGGGGCCCCGTGAAGGGCGACCACGGCGTGAGGGTGCCCGGGGGGGCCCCGGCGGTGCCCGGCAGCGCCTCCTTCTCGCTGCCCAGCGCGGCCGAGCGGCGCCGGAGCAACTTGGCCCGCTCCAAGTCCATCAGCATCGGCGACCTGAGCCAGGGCGGCGGCGGCGGCGGCGGCGGTGTCACCGCCGTTGGTGGCACCGGTGGCACCCGCGCCGAGGACGTGGCGGTGGCGCTGAGCCGGCTGGTGCTGCGGGACTGCGGGCACCCCCTGGGCGCGCTGGCGCTGCGCAGGAGCTCCTCGCTCCGCAGGGTCGCCGTGGCTCCCCCCGGGCAGGACGGGAAGGCCGCGGGGGTCTCGTCCCCGGTGGCGCCGGTGCCGCCGCCGCCGCTGCTGCTGTCGGTGCGGCCCCCCGAGGGCGGCCCCCGGCCCCGCCCGGACCCCGCCCCGTACGGCCCCGGCAGCCCCGGCGGCGGCGGCAGGAGCGAGGACAAGGCGGCCGCTGTAAGAGATGGGAGGGGGGGTCGGGGGGCACACGGGGG
>NW_020892244.1:807-1229 GCF_003945725.1 Corapipo altera
GGGGGGGGGCACCCCTGGGTGTGGGGGGACACCCTGGGTGGCCTGGCAGGGGGCACGTTGTGGGATCTCTGGGGTGTCTTCGTTGGGGGGTTGTGGGGATGTGATGGGACCCACAGGGTGTCCCTAAGGGGCCATGGGGATGTGGTGGTGGGACCCCCAGGGTGTCCCATCACATCCCCTTGACTGGGGACACCAGGGGGTCGTGGGGATGTGTTGGGACCCACAGGGTGTCCCTAAGGGGCCATGGGGTTGTGGTGGGACCCACAGGGTGTTCTTATGGGGACATGGGGACGTGGTGAGACCCCCGGGGTGTCCCCAGTCAAGGGGATGTGATGGGACACCCTGGGGGTCACCAGGGGGGTCATGGGGATGCGTTGGGACCCCCAGGGTGTCCCTGTGGGGTCATGGGGATGTGGTGGGAC
>NW_020892245.1:0-1229 GCF_003945725.1 Corapipo altera
CTGAGGAATGATGATGATGATGGATGCTGGATGATGATGATAATGATGGAGAGTAGATAATGATAATGATGAAGGGTAGATAATGACAGTGATGGTGGATGACAGATGATGAAGATGACGGTGGATGATGGTTGGTGGGGATGTCATCATGATAGGATCCCTTGATCCTTCCATCCTTTGATCTCTCCATCCCTCTCATTTTCCCCCTCACCTGTGATCACATCAGTGGAGATGTAGTCGATCTTCTTCCCGCCCCGCAGCCCGTAGAGGTGGAAGCGGTACCGGCGGGACGGGGACAGCCCTGGCACCGTCACCGAGCGGGACCTGCCATCGATGGGCAGGGCCTGGGGCTGGCCTTGGGCATCCCGGTACTGCAGTGTGAAGGAGTCGAAGGGGCCCTCGGGGACACTCCACTGCAGCCCCACGGAGTTGGGGGTGATGCTGGAGACCCTCAGCTCCCCCAGCACTGCCCGTTTCGGGGGGACATCAGATGGTGGAGGCTCAGTTTGGGGGTGCTCAGGTTGGGGCTCCTCTGAGGGCATGAGTGTCTCGTCTTGCTCAGCTGTGGCTGTGATGGAGAGGGGATGATCCTGGTCATGACCATCCGTGTCTCATCCACATGTCCATCCCTCATTTACCAAATTATCAATCATTTGTTATCCATCTATCCATGTTTCCATCAGCAATTTCCAAGCTATCAATCGTTAAACATCCACTCATTCATCCACGTCTCCATCCATCCCTAAGCATCAATTCATCCATCCATCCAATCAACCACCCAACACCAAACCCCACCCAATCCCACATTCATCACTCTGGTTCTTTCTCTCCACATGGCCCCAGGTCTCCCCCCTGACCATCCCCCACTTCCAACGGACAATCTTCTATTCACCAGGACATGCATCTGGCCACCAGGAACCTTCTAGCTGTCCTAGCTTCCCCACATCCATCCAACCATTCATCCACCCATTGAATTTCTTCCCTACATCTGGGCAGGAACCCACCCACCATCCAGTCCGGAATCCATCCAGAGTTCTTCATCCATCATGATGGACGATGATGATAGTGGATGGACAATGATGATGAAGATGGATGATGATGATGATGAAGATGATGGTGGATAAGAGCAGGTGTTGGTCAATAGGTCAGTGGAAGGGTTGATGGTTAATCGGATGGTGTTGAGTCAGTGGATGCTCAATGGTGGGTGGGGATGTCATTGGGATGGGATC
>NW_020892246.1:0-1228 GCF_003945725.1 Corapipo altera
GCGTCTTATTCTGTCCCTGCAATGCCTAATCTTCGTATTAATAAAAAACATTCTCTTACTCAAAGGAGCATATCCAACTCCTTCTTCCCCTACAGAAGAGGGAGAGAAAAGCACAGAGTCCTTTTTGTCTGGGTTGCAAGAGTTTGTTAAGTGCAGGATTCACATTTACAAACCATGGCTTAATCTACTGTCTTCGTGATGGTCACGGGAATCAAACAAAAGCTCTTAATCCAGAAGATTTGATTATCTCTCTATTTTGTCTAAGAGTCAAACTGCATTTTTCTCCTTGCCTTTTCTTAAAGGTTTTCATCTCAATTTTAAAAATGCTGCTCTGGTTTTTGTTGCAGAAAGTCCGCTTAACTTAGATACTCCTCTAAATTGTGTTACTGAGTATACAGCATGTATTTTTCCTCAAACTGTGGCTCCACTGGCATCAAAGCAGCACTGATTTTTGCTTTTTTTGCTATTTTTCTACCATTGCGTCTGTGGTATTGGGATCACTGCATAAACTGGATAGAATCATCTATTAGTGTAAGATGATTATAATAGGAAGGGATGAGCACCAGTTATGTTCTCCTGCTCCTTCTCTGACACACTGATCAACCACTGCCGCTTCCCAGAAATAATCCACACTCACGCAAATGCCATGAAGATAAAAACAAGCAAAGCAAAAAAACCCAACCCAACCCAACCAACCCCCAAAAAACAAGTCTGTGGAAAATTCCCAAGAAAAGATGTCAAAATGAAACTATTTACACCATCACAGGAGAGGGCAGAGATGTCTAAGTACTGCCTCCAGCTGTGGGGTCCTAGCACGGCAAGGACATGGAGCAGTTGGAGTAAAATCCAGAGGAGACACCAAGAGGAGCAGAGGGATGGAGTGGCTCTGCTGGGAGGAAAGGCTGGGAGGGTTGGGGTTCTTCAACCTGGAGAAGAGAAGTTTTGGGGTGACCTGATTGTGGCCTTGCAGGGCCTGAAGGGAGCCTGCAAGAAAGATGGAGAGAGACTATTGACAAGGGCTGGAGTGACAGGACAGGGGGAATGGCTTCCCATGAACAGAGGGCAGGGTTAGATGGGATACTGGGAAGGAATTCTTGGCTGTGAGGGTGTTGAGGCCCTGGCACAGGTTGCCCAGAGAAGCTGTGACTGCCCCATCCCGGGAAGTGTCCAAGGCCAGGTTGGACAGAGCTTGGAGCAACCTGGGCTAGTGGAAGGTGTCCCTGCTCAT
>NW_020892247.1:0-609 GCF_003945725.1 Corapipo altera
CCCCAGGAAGGTCCTGAAAGATACAAAAGAAAAAAGGTCCTGAAAGGTCCATAAAAAAAACCAGAAAGTGCAGGAAAAAAGCTCCCAGAAAGGTCCTGGAAGGTGCAAAAAAAGGTCCTGAAAGGTCCGTAAAAAGCCCCAAAATTCATGAGGAAAAAAGCTCCCAGGAAGGTCCTGGAAGATCCCAAAAAGTCCTGAAAGGTCCATAAAAAGCCCAGAAAGGTCCTGAAAGCTCCAAGAAGGTCCTGAAAGGTCCATAAAAAGCCCCAAAACAGCCTAGAAAAAGCTCCTGGAAGGTCTTGAAAGATTCCCAAAAGGTCCTGAAAGGTCCATAAAAAGCCCAGAAAGGTCCTGACAGATCCCAAAAGGTCCTGAAAGGTCCATAAAAAGCCCCAAAACAGCCTAGAAAAAGCTCCTGGAAGGTCCTGAAAGATCCCAAAAGGTCCTGAAAGATCCAAAAAAACCTCCCAGAAAGGTCCTGAAAGGTCCATTAAAAGCCCCAAAATTCATAAGGAAAAGCTCTCAGAAGGTCCTGACAGATCCCAAAAGGTCCCGAAAGGTGCCGAAAGGTCCTGAAAGGTCCATAAAAAACCCCGAAATTCACGCGAA
>NW_020892247.1:619-1228 GCF_003945725.1 Corapipo altera
CCCCAGGAAGGTCCTGAAAGATACAAAAGAAAAAAGGTCCTGAAAGGTCCATAAAAAAAACCAGAAAGTGCAGGAAAAAAGCTCCCAGAAAGGTCCTGGAAGGTGCAAAAAAAGGTCCTGAAAGGTCCGTAAAAAGCCCCAAAATTCATGAGGAAAAAAGCTCCCAGGAAGGTCCTGGAAGATCCCAAAAAGTCCTGAAAGGTCCATAAAAAGCCCAGAAAGGTCCTGAAAGCTCCAAGAAGGTCCTGAAAGGTCCATAAAAAGCCCCAAAACAGCCTAGAAAAAGCTCCTGGAAGGTCTTGAAAGATTCCCAAAAGGTCCTGAAAGGTCCATAAAAAGCCCAGAAAGGTCCTGACAGATCCCAAAAGGTCCTGAAAGGTCCATAAAAAGCCCCAAAACAGCCTAGAAAAAGCTCCTGGAAGGTCCTGAAAGATCCCAAAAGGTCCTGAAAGATCCAAAAAAACCTCCCAGAAAGGTCCTGAAAGGTCCATTAAAAGCCCCAAAATTCATAAGGAAAAGCTCTCAGAAGGTCCTGACAGATCCCAAAAGGTCCCGAAAGGTGCCGAAAGGTCCTGAAAGGTCCATAAAAAACCCCGAAATTCACGCGAA
>NW_020892248.1:0-368 GCF_003945725.1 Corapipo altera
TGCATACAGACGAAGATTCCTCCAACAGCAAAGAGACCATGAGAGAAAGTTCTTGCTGCTCATGGAGTGCCCAGCCTGGTCAACCAACTGGACCACAAAGCCAAAGCTTGCAGGCTTTCTTTCCAGAGGAGAAGGCTTGCAGTTTCCTGTTTTCAAACTTGCCTCCCAAATGCCAGCCCTACATGCAAAATTGCATACGCACGAAGATTCCTCCCACATCAAAGGTGTCTGCACAAAAAGCTCTTGCTACCTGGAAGCAGGAAACAGCAACCCTTGTCCTCTGGAAAGAAAACTTGCAAGCTTTGACTATGCTGTCCAATTGGTTGGACAGGCTGGGCACTCCATGAGCAGCAAGAACTTTCTCTCAT
>NW_020892248.1:468-1228 GCF_003945725.1 Corapipo altera
CCAACAGCAAAGAGACCATGAGAGAAAGTTCTTGCTGCTCATGGACTCTTTGCTGTTGGAGGAATCTTCGTCTGTATGCAATTTTGGGATTTGGGCTGTCAGCTGGGAGGCAAGGTTGAAAACAGGAAACAGCAGCCGTTATCCCCAGGAAAGAAAGCCTGTAAGCTTTGACTTTGTGGTGCAGTTGGTGGGTCAGGCTTGGGTACTCTACGGGCAGTCCTAGCTTTCTTTGCTGCCACCTTTGGTCTTCGAGGAATCTTCGTCCGTATGCCATTTTGGGATTCAAGCTGGCAGTGGTGAGATATGGCTGAAAACAGGAAACAGCAGTCGTCATCCCCAGGAAAGAAAGCCTGGAAGCTTTGGGTTTATGGTGCAGTTGGTTTGTCAGTCTGGGGACTCCACGCGTAGCAAGAACTTTCTGTGCTGGCACCTTTGGTTGGAGAGAAATCATTGTGCGTATGCAATTTTGGGAGTCAGGCTGACAATTGGGAGGAAGTATGAAAACAGGACACAAAAGCACTTCTCCCCAAAAAAGGAAGCCTGGAAAGTGTGGTTTTGTTGTGCATTTGGTGGGTGAGACTGGAGACTCCTCAGGCAGCAAGAGCTTTCTGTGCTGGCACCTTTGCTGTGGGAGGAATCTTCGTCCATATGCAATTTTGGGAGTCAGTTTGACAGTTGGGCGGCAGGACTGAAAACAGGAAACAACAGGCCTTTCGGCAGGAAAGGAAGCCTGGAAGCTTTGGGTTTATGGTGCAGTTGG
>NW_020892249.1:0-1228 GCF_003945725.1 Corapipo altera
GAGATACAACCCCACCCTCTCTCCCACTGTTTTCCCCTTACACTTCACCCAGGCAGCTGAAGGTACCCCCCACCCTGTTCTCACAGCCACGATGTGCTGAGGAGGCTGAAGGAGGGACAAAGTCCAAACACCCCTCACAGGGCAGAAATAAAGAACAGTTTCACCCCAAAAGTAACAGAGAAAAATTTCTAAAATCATATGCGAATACCAAGGATAAAAATAGGAAAGCATGGAAGATTTTTATATAATATGGGATCACAGAATATCCTGAGCTGGGAGGGATCCCCAAGGATCACCCAGTCCAAGCCCTGGCCCTGCCCAGGACACCCCAACACTCCCCCCTCTCCCTCAGAGTGTTGTCCAAACCCTCCTGGAGCTCTGGCAGCCTTGGGGCTGTGCCCACTGCCCTGGGGAGCCTGGGCAGTGCCCACCACCCTGTGGGGGAAGAACCTTGTGCTGAGATCCACCCTGAGCCTGCCCTGTCCCAGCTCCAGCCCTTCCCTGGGTCCTGTCCCTGCTCCCAGAGGTCGGAGCTGCCCCTCGGGAGGAGCTGCAGCCCCCGCTGAGCTCTGCCCTGGGGCTCCTCTGCTCCAGCTGCACACTCCAAGTGCCCTCAGCTGCTCCTCATGTGCCCCCTCCAGACCCTTCCCCATCCCTGTGTCCCTCCTTTGGGTGCTCTCCAACAGCTTTAGATCCCATTTGTACTCTGGCACCCCCCACACCCTCAGATCTCAAGTGCAGGGCAGAGTGGGACAATCCCCTTCCTGGATGTTGTACCAGGTGCCCTCAGGACATGGATGTCCCTCCTGGCTGCCAGGGCACACTTGACTCACATCCAACTTGCCATCACCCCCCCCAGGGCCCTTTCCCTGTCATTGCTCTCCAGCCTCTCCTTGGGAACACAGTGCTCTCCTTCCATCCCAAATCCATCCCCTGCTGGGATCATCCCCTTTCCCAAAACAGGGATGTTCCACTTCTCCCCAACCTTCAGGGCCTCCGTCTCCGAGCCTCAATCAGGACCCTTAAAATTGGGGTGAAAAGGATTCCCAAGGACCAAGAACCAGCAAATTGGGGGTGAAACAGGTCCCCCAAAACATCTGAGACCCTCAAATCGGGGTGAAAAGGGTCCCCAAAACATCCTGAAATCCTCAAATTAGGGGTGAAAAACATCCTCAAGATCTCCTAGGAACATCAATTTGGTTAAAAAGATCCCCCAAAACACCTGAGA
>NW_020892250.1:0-1228 GCF_003945725.1 Corapipo altera
GAGGGTCTTTGGAGTGTTGCAAACTGGAGGGTTCCCGAGCTGGGAGAGGCTGCCAGAGGTGTCCCACTGAGAGGGAGGTGCTGGGGAGCTGCCAGGGCCTCCCTCAGCACTGCTGGTTGTGGGCTCCCAAGGTGACTGGCTTTAGTTATCTGCTGAATTTCCATCCTGGTGTCAGGAATGGCTGGGGTTTCCAAAATATTTGGGAATTGTATCTGAACTCTTCTATTTGGGTTATGATTCAGGTAGGGAATGTTACAAGCCTTTCATGGGATGACTGATTATCCTCTGTTTTCCAGCTCTTACACCCATCCCAGTCAGCTGGATGGTTTATTGACAATGTGTCCTGAGGGGTGGCACCTCCGATGCCATAGAAACCCCTCCCCCTGCATTAGGAAACCTTTGGAATTCAGGAGCTGTTCCAGGAGCATGAAAACGAACATCAATTTTCCTAAAGCCCAGCCCCAGTCAGAACCAAGCCAGGCCCCAGCAGTGGCAGAGCAAAGGTCCCCCCATGGCTGTGTCCCTGTGGCCGCTGAGGCGGCAGCGCAGGCCCGAGGCGGTGCCGGGTCCCGGTGCAGCCGGGGCAGAGCGGCGGCTGCGCAAGTGGCAACCCCGGCGGTGAGTGCGGCAGCGCCGTGGGAGCGGCGGCTCCGGGCACAGAGGCCGGCGGCAGCCGCTGTGGCTCATGGTACCAAGTGGCCATTGGGACACTGCAGGCCCTGCTGGAATCCAGGGGCCGGTGGGACACTGGGGAGCCTCTTGGAGCCAAGGGAACCCTGGCATATTTTGGAACATCATGGAATCAAGGAGCCATTGTGACACTGTAGGGCCTCATGGAACCAATGGAATCTTAGGACATAGTTGAAACTCAAATCATCAGGGCCGTTGTGACACTCCAGAACCTCATGGAACCAAGGATCTGTTGTGACACTGAGAGGTTTCAGGGAACCAAAGGAACCCTGAGAGTTTTTGGAACCTGATAGAATCCAGGGGCCATTTCTGGCAGGATGCTCTGCTCTGACAATACCTATACAATGGTCAGAGAATGCAAACAATGCAAGCTCTCTGTCGTGAGTTACTTCTGGTGTCAAGGTGCTGTTTTTAATGTTGAATTATGCTAAACCCAAAATGCTTCCTGAGACTTCAAACACAGATCTTGCTTTCTGGAGCAGGTTTTGACAGATAAGCTGCTCCCTGGCCTGCAAATATGTCTGGCAGTCAAACCCTT
>NW_020892251.1:0-1227 GCF_003945725.1 Corapipo altera
ATGGATCCCAATTCCATGGATCCCTATTCCATGGATCCCAATTCCATAGATCCCAATTCCATTGATCCCAATTCCATTGATCCCAGTTCCATGGATCCCAATTCCATGGATCCCAATTCCCCAGGGCCGGGAATTCCATTGATCCCAATTCCATGCATCCCAATTCCATAGATCCCAATTCCCCAGACCCGGGAATTCCCTGGATCCCAATTCCATGGATCCCAATTCCATGGATCCCAATTCCACGTCTCCCGTTTCCCCAGGCCCGGGAATTCCATGGATCCCAATTCCATGGATCCCAATTCCACAGGGCCGGGAATTCCATGGATCCCAATTCCATGGATCCCAATGCTTCAGGCCCGGGAATTCCATGGATCCCAATTCCATGGATCCCAATTCCATGGATCCCAGTTCCCCAGTGCCGGGAATTCCATGGATCCCAGTTCCATGGATCCCAATTCCATAGATCCCAATTCCATGGATCCCAATTCCATGGATCCCAATTCCATGCATCCCAATTCCA
This sequence comes from Corapipo altera, assembly GCF_003945725.1. NCBI lineage: Eukaryota > Metazoa > Chordata > Aves > Passeriformes > Pipridae > Corapipo > Corapipo altera. The sequence continues at coordinate 524 of NW_020892251.1, forward strand.
TAGATCCCAATTCCATGGATCCCAATTCCATGGATCCCAATTCCACGTCTCCCATTTCCCCAGGGCCGGGAATTCCATGGATCCCAAATCCATGGATCCCAGTTCCATGCATCCCAATTCCACGGATCCCACTTCCATGGATCCCAATTCCATGGATCCCAGTTCCATGGATCCCAATTCCATAGATCCCAATTCCCCAGGGCCGGGAATTCCATTGATCCCAGTTCCATGGATCCTAATTCCATGGATCCCAATTCCATGGATCCCAATTCCACGTCTCCCATTTCCCCAGGGCCGGGAATTCCATGGATCCCAAATCCATGGATCCCAGTTCCATGGATCCCAATTCCATGGATCCCAATTCCATAGATCCCAATTCCATGGATCCCAATTCCATGGATCCCAATTCCCCAGGGCCGGGAATTCCATTGATCCCAGTTCCATGAATCCCAATTCCATGGATCCCAATTCCATGGATCCCAGTTCCCCAGTGCCAGGAATTCCATGGCTCCCAATTCCATGGCTCCCAATTCCATGCATCCCAATTCCATGACTCCCAATTCCATGCATCCCAATTCCATGGATCCCAATTCCCCAGACCCGGGAATTCCATAAATCCCCCTTTCCAGCCACTTTTCGGTGTCGGGCCTGGCGCGATTCCGCCGGGTTTGGTTGGTGAACGAGGAAGAGGCCAAAGAACTGAT
>NW_020892252.1:0-1227 GCF_003945725.1 Corapipo altera
CAGTGCCTGCTCCTGTACTCGTTGCCATGGCAGCAAGTCCCGTACTAGCCGTGCCCGGAGCGGCTCCCGCCGCCCCCGAGCCAATTCCTCCAGAGATTCCAACTTGTCCAATTCCCCCCAGCGCAGCCCTACCCGCACCAGGGAGCCCCCCCCACGGCTCCCGCCTGCCCAGCCGGAGCCGGTCCAGGAGCCGCCACCCCGGCAGCCCCAGCCCCCCCCGCTGCCGCTGCTGCGGGGAGTCCAATTTGTGGAGCTCCCGGGCTACTTTCTCTCCTATCAGGTGATATCAACATGTCTAAATCATCATCTCCGGTGTTCTTAAATAGGATTTGTGGGACAGGAGCAGCCGCAACTCGATCTTTCCTTTTCCCTCTTCCTAAAGCCATCTCTGCTTTTTCCTTCTGTCTTGAACTTTCGTTTTTCTTATCTCCTACACCTAATTCAGGGCGTATTAACAGGGACAAGAACAGCTCTGCATATTGAATTTCCTGCCACCTCTGTTCCACATGAAGAAGCGAGATCAGTCGAAACACTGTACCTAGTTCTAATGGACCAAATTCCGGCCACGCCACCCCTCTCATTCGTCCAAACAACGGCCAGGCATCCATACACAGCCTACACAGTTCTTCCTTCTTTAAAATTGTCTCAGGACCAGCCAAAGTTTTCCAATGCTTCAACACCATTCTCAAGGGGGATTCTTTAGGGATCTCAACTTTTGAATCCACACAACCCATGTTTGCAAAACAAAAACAAACCACAGTCACACACTGGGTTTCAAACTTGCTACCTTGAGGTTACAAAGCTGTTACGTAACCCCTCAGCTACCTGGGATGGTGAACCACCCGCTCGCCTCCTGGAAAGTGACTTTCCCGACTATCTGGGCCCAAGTCTTTAAGCTAACTTTCCAGTAACCCGTGTTCCCTATCCCGGAACACAAAACACAAAACTTTCCCGCAGCTGCTAACTAACCAAATAGATACCGTTTCCTTATTCGCTCTTTTCTTATCTCACCTCTATGCTCCGTGCTTGCTTCCGTGGGTTCTGTGGAGCTGGGCTTCTCAGACCGGGGTGGGAATTATCTCAGATAAAAGCTGGCTTGCTGAGGAATATTCCTGCACGATGAAAGTTTCCAGTCTGAAGAAGTCCCGGTCCAGGTCTCCCCAACGTACGGGCCACCAACTGTTGCCGTGGGATTTAGGTGCTGAAAAAAAATCTCCCGGAGCAATT
>NW_020892253.1:0-1227 GCF_003945725.1 Corapipo altera
CTGGTCCTGGGGGGCTCCTTGCCCCGTGGGCTGGTTCCCAACGCTGCCCACTCGCCCCTGTGGAGGGCGAGGGCTGAGGGAAGTGCCCGTGGCCGCCCCTGGCAGCGCCGGGATGGTCCCTCCGTGTCTCCCACTCGCCACCTCCTCCTCCTCCTCCCGCGCCCGTGCCCGCTCCTGGCTGGGAGCAGGAGGTTATGAAAATGAGCCTCGTGCCCAGGAGACTGTAATTATCTGCTAAGTGTGAAAGCTGGAGTGATTAATTAAGAGATAATAAAAAGAAAAGGAGGCTAGAGAGGGAATAACGGATGCTTTGATGATAAAACCTGAGGTAAGGCGAGCAATTAGGGGAATCTTTATGGAGAGTTAGCTCTAATCCCGGCGTCACCCACGCGGCAGGGGGGCTCCGGGATGCAGGGATGGGCCCGGGATGGACCCAGGGAAGCCGTGGATCCCCGGGATGGGTTTGCATCCCGGTGAGCCGGGCAGCAGGATCCAGGTAGGATCTAGGCCAGGAGGAAAGCTGGAAAGCTGGGATTAAACCAATCCTGAGTGAAAGGATGGGAATATAACCAATGCCACTCGGCTCTGGGCAGAGAGGTGCCCGACGACCCCGGTGTCACCTCGGGATGGTTGGGATGCCAGAGGTCCCTGGATGGCTCCAGGTCCTGCAGGGAACAGGGAAAAGCTTCCGGGGGCTCCCTGACGGAGAAACAGGCCCTGGCACCCCCGGGGTGATTCAGCCCTGGCACAGGATGCCCGGGCAAGTCCCGGCACGGCCCCGTGGCTGCCGTGGCAGGGCCCTTCCCGCCGGCCCCAAAAGCTCCTGCACCCCAGCCCCAGCTCCCACGAGGGGGCTGCCACGTGTCCCTCGCTCCCCCGTGGAAAAATGGAGGGTGGGAAAGGGAGGGAACCCACCCCGGAGGAGGGAAAAGCATCGGAAAATCCCCCCTGGAAGCCACGAGCGCCGATTCCAGTCGCCAAAATGGTTTCTCCGAGGGTGACTCCGGGGCTGCAGGGACCTGCCACGGCTCTGCCCCCCCTCCACCGAGGGGTTTTGGGGGTCCTGGGGGCTGTGGGGTTCCTGCCCAGGTGGGGGACACGGGGGTAGTTGGAACAGGGAAAAGCACAGGGAACAGGGAAAAGCCACCACGGACACGGCGAGGTCAGCCCGGAGCCAGAGATGGAGTCAAAACAGAGCCAGGGATGGATCAATTCACCCCAGAGAGC
>NW_020892254.1:0-518 GCF_003945725.1 Corapipo altera
AGGGGTTGGGATGGATCCAGAGGGATTGGGATGGATCCAGAGGAATTGGGATGGATCCAGAGGGATTTTGGATGGATCCAGAGGGGTTTTGGATGGATTCAGAGGGGTTGGGATGAATCCAGAGGGGTTGGGATGAATCCAGAGGGATTTTGGATGGATCCAGAGGGATTTTGGATGGATCCAGAGGGATTGGGATGGATCCAGAGGGATTTTGGATGGATCCTGAGGGGTTGGGATGGATCCCGAGGGATTTTGGGATGGATCCAGAGGGATTTTGGATGGATCCAGAGGGATTGGGATGGATCCAGAGGGGTTGGGATGGATCCAGAGGGATTGGGATGGATCTGGGGGATGTTGGGATGGATCCAGAGGGATTTTGGATGGATCCAGAGGGGTTTGGGATGGATCCAGAGGGATTTTGGATGGATCTAGAGGGATTTTGGATGGATCCAGAGGGGTTGGGATGGATCCAGAGGGATTTTGGGATGGATCCAGGGGGGTGGGGATGGATTTGGGGG
>NW_020892254.1:618-1227 GCF_003945725.1 Corapipo altera
TCCAGAGGGATTGGGATGGATCCAGAGGGATTTTGGGATGGATCCAGAGGGATTTTGGGATGGATCCAGAGGGATTGGGATGCATCCCGAGGGATTTTGGGATGGATCCAGGGGGATTGGGATGCATCCCGAGGCTGTGGGATGGATCCATCCCGGTGTTGACCCCCCTTCCCCCCCCTTTCCCAGGAAATCATCGCCTTCCAGGCCGACAAATCCATCGAGGTTCGGAAGTTCGTGGTGGGATTCATCGAGGAGGCCTGGTGAGGGTGGGGGGGGGGGGCAGCACCCATTTTTGGGGGGGCAGCACCCATTTTTGGGGTCAGTGTCACCCTTGGGGGGCTCAGTGTCACTCAGGGGGGGTCAGGCCCCATTCCCACATCCCAGTGTTTCCCCATCCCAATTTTTTGGGGTCTCCTGGAATCTGGGGGTGCCGAGCACTGGGGCTGTGACCCCTGGGGGTTATTGGGGTTGGGGTCACCCCCATTTTTGGGGTCAGTGTCACCCTTGGGGGGCTCAGTGTCACTCAGGGGGGTTCAGGCCCCGTTCCCACATCCCAATGTTGCCCCATCCCAATTTTTTGGGGTCTCCTGGAATCCGGGGGTGCCGAGC
>NW_020892255.1:0-1227 GCF_003945725.1 Corapipo altera
GCTGGGATGGTGCCGGCGGGCCGTGAGCCCGAAGCCAGCAAGGCCTCGGGCCCAGACGGTGTCAGGCGGGGACTGAGAGCCCCCAGGGAGGAGGAAAGCTGGGCAGGCCCCAAGGCTCCTGGGCCTCTTCCTTGGCAGCCCTTTGGCCAAGGCCCCCAGGCAGAGGTGGGGCTCAGCCCCTGCCCAGCAATGGGCACAGGCTGAGCCCCAGGGACAGCAGAGCCAGAGCCTGAGTTCTCCTTCCTGCAGCGTCTGCCTGGGGCAGCCCAACCAGGCCTGAGTCTCTCCAGGAGAGGCCAAGCCCAACCAGAGAGGGCTCAACCCTCTGAGGCTGCACTCACTGCAAAGGGAACAAAACATTGCCCCAGAGGACATCCTGCCCCCAAATGGAGAACTGGACAGGTCAAGAATAAAAAAGTCATCCCCCTCCATTGTTCAAGAAATGTTTCGACCTTTTTCCTAAAAGCAACATCCAGGACTCGGGTCACTCAGTTTTCTCTCGGACAAGGCTTTGCAGGGGTTGCTTGGGAAAGGGAAGGCCTGGGGCCCCAGGGCAGATGGGTGAGGCTGCACTCTGGGGGGGTTGGCCTTTGGCTCTTGGCTTCCAGGGGCCCCCAGGAGTCAGTGAGCCGGGCTAGGGACGAGGGGCAGGACTGGCTGGGATTGCCTGTGGGGCCTGGCCCAGAAAATGGAAGTGTCCCCATGGGGACAACTGGAAAGGGTCCAAGAAGGAACTGCTGCCCCAGCGCAGGCTGTGGCAGTGGGGAGTGTGCAGGGGGGAGGAGGCTGGGCCAGAGCAGGGCTGGGCAAGAACGGTCAAGCCGCGGGTGGGTTCTCCCCCGGCCCCCAGGGCCCAGCCCCTGACTGGAGGGCCTTGGGCAGGGCCTGGGGCGACTGCAGGAACCTGCGAGGCAGCGGAAGGGCCGTGCTTTTGGCAGGTGGGTTGCCAGGCCCAGCTCTCTGCAAGAGAAGTTGAGGGCTCTGAGCCAGAGAGGGGATGAGAACCGGGTCCAGGCTTGGGAATTGTCGGCAGGGGAAGGGGATGTCTAAGAACAAGTCCCTCAGGAGAGGGAAGCAGAGAGGCTGTGTTTTGACCCCAGCACTGGGGTTTGCAGGGCAGAGCTTAGAATATCCCCCCTGTGAGATTGTTCTGCATCCCTCCTTGCAGTAGTGACAGGCACTTCTCTTCAGAGATAGTTCTGGGAGTGTCTTCTTGTTCTTTCCAGG
>NW_020892256.1:0-321 GCF_003945725.1 Corapipo altera
ATACCCATTAAATCCCACTTAAACCCCATTTAACCCCAATTAACCCCAAACAAACCCCAAATAAATCCCATTTATCCCCCAAAAAACCCTCTCAAACCCCAAATAAATCCCATTTATCCCCCAAAAAACCCCCTCAAACCCCAAATAAATCCCATTTATTCTCCATTTACCCCAATTAAATCCCATTTAAACCCCAAATTAATTCCATTTATTCTCCATTTAACCCCATTAAATCCCATTTAAATCCCAAACAAATCCCATTTAACCCCATTAAATCCCATTTAAACGCCCTTTAACCCCAATTAACCCCCATTAAACCCC
>NW_020892256.1:421-1227 GCF_003945725.1 Corapipo altera
GGGGGTAAAAAAGACCGATTTTGGGGGTTTTTGGGGTCAAACGCTCCGATTCTGGGGGTTTTTGGGGTCGGAGAGTCCGATTTTCGGGTCGAAAAAGGCCGATTTTGGTGTTTTTCGGCCCCCAGGGCGGCGCAGATCGAGCTGCTGCAGCACCTGGTGTCGGTGGCCCACGAGCACAACCTGGGGGTGCCCCTGGAGCTCAAGATCAAATTCAACATCGTGGCCTCGCTCTACGACTACAACCCCAACCTGGCCGCCTACATGAAGGTGAAATTGGGTTTATTTGGGGGTTAATTGGGGTTAAATGGGGTTAAAGGGGGTTAAAGGGGGATTTAATGGGTATTTATTGGGGTTAAATGGGATTTAAATGGGATTTAATGGGATTAAATGGAGAATAAATGGGATTTATTTGGGGTTTAATGGGGGTTAATTGGGGTTAAATGGGGTTTAAGTGGGATTTAATGGGTATTTATTGGGGTTAAATGGGATTAAAGGGGATTTAATGGGGTTAAATGGGGGATAAATGGGATTTATTTGGGGTTTGAGGGGGTTTAATGAGGGATAAATGGGGGTTAATTGGGGTTAAATGGGGTTTAAGTGGGATTTAATGGTTGTTTATTGGGGTTAAATGGGATTAAAGGGGATTTAATGGGGTTAAATGGGGGATAAATGGGATTTATTTGGGGTTTGAGGGGGTTTAATGAGGGATAAATGGGGGTTAATTGGGGTTAAATGGGGTTTAAGTGGGATTTAATGGGGATTTATTGGGGTTAAATGGGATTAAAGGGGATTTAATGGGGTTAAAT
>NW_020892257.1:0-533 GCF_003945725.1 Corapipo altera
AAGTAAAGGTTGTAGTTTCTGTTTTCAGACGTGTCTCCCAACTGACAACCCGACTCCCAGAATTGCATCCAAACAAAGATTCCTCCCACACCAAAGTTCCCAGTACGGAAAACTCTTGCTTCTCATGGAGTCCCCAGGCTGACAAACCAACTGCCCCACAAAACCAAAGCTTCCAGGCTTTCTTTCCTGGGGATAACGGTTGCTGTTTCCTGTTTTCCGTTCTGTCTAACGACTGCGAGTTTGAATACCAAAATGGCATACGGACGAAGATTCCTCAAAGACCAAAGGTGCCAGCAAAGAAAGCTACGACTGCCCGTAGAGGGCCCAGCCTGACCCACCAACTGCACCACAAAGTCAAAGCTTGCAGGCTTTCTTTACTGGGGATAACGGCTGCGGTTTCCTGTTTTCAGCCCTGTCTCACGACTGCCAGCTCCAATCCCAAAATGGCATACGGACGAAGATTCCTCGAAGACCAAAGGTGTCAGTAAAGAAAGCTAGGACTGCCCGTAGAGTGCCCAGCCTGACCCACCAAC
>NW_020892257.1:633-1227 GCF_003945725.1 Corapipo altera
CCTGTTTTCAACCTTGCCTCCCAGCTGACAGTCCAAATCCCAAAATTGCATAAAGATGAAGATTCCTCCAACAGCAAAGAGACCATGACAGAAAGTTCTTGCTGCTCACGGAGTGCCCAACCTGGTCAACCAATTGGACCACAAAGCCAAAGCTTGCAGGCTTTCTTTCCAGAGGAGAAGGGTTGCTGTTTCCTGGTTTCACCCTTGCCTCCCAAATGCCAGCCCTACATCCAAAATTGCATACGGACGAAGATTCCTCCCACAACAAAGGTGCCAGCACAGAAAGCTCTTGCTGCCCATGGAGTCCCCAGGGAGACACACTAGTTGAACCACCAGGCCAAAGTTTCCAGGTGTTCTTTCCTGGGGAGAAGGGCTGTTGTTTCCTGTTTTAAGACCTATCTCCCAACTGACAGCCCCACTCCCAAAAGTACATACAATCAAAGATTCCTTCCACACCAAAGGCAACAGAACATAAAACTCTTGTTGCCCACAGAGTGCCCACCCTGACACCACAAAGCTAAAGCTTCGAGGCTTTCTTTCCTGTCGAGAAGGCCTGTTGTTTCCCGTTTTCAGTCCTGCCTCCCAACTGTCAAA
>NW_020892258.1:0-1227 GCF_003945725.1 Corapipo altera
TCTCAGGTGTTTTGGGGGATCTTTTTAACCAAATTGATGTTCCTAGGAGATCTTGAGGATGTTTTTCACCCCTAATTTGAGGATTTCAGGATGTTTTGGGGACCCTTTTCACCCCGATTTGAGGGTCTCAGATGTTTTGGGGGACCTGTTTCACCCCCAATTTGCTGGTTCTTGGTCCTTGGGAATCCTTTTCACCCCAATTTTAAGGGTCCTGATTGAGGCTCGGAGACGGAGGCCCTGAAGGTTGGGGAGAAGTGGAACATCCCTGGTTTGGGAAAGGGGATGATCCCAGCAGGGGATGGATTTGGGATGGAAGGAGAGCACTGTGTTCCCAAGGAGAGGCTGGAGAGCAATGACAGGGAAAGGGCCCTGGGGGGGTGATGGCAAGTTGGATGTGAGTCAAGTGTGCCCTGGCAGCCAGGAGGGACATCCATGTCCTGAGGGCACCTGGCACAACATCCAGGAAGGGGATTGTCCCACTCTGCCCTGCACTTGAGATCTGAGGGTGTGGGGGGTGCCAGAGTATAAATGGGATCTAAAGCTGTTGGAGAGCACCCAAAGGAGGGACACAGTGATGGGGAAGGGTCTGGAGGAGCCACATGAGGAGCAGCTGAGGGCACTTGGCTGGTGCAGTTGGAGCAGAGGAGCCCCAGGGCAGAGCTCAGTGGGGGCTGCAGCTCCTCCTGAGGGGCAGCTCCGACCTCTGGGAGCAGGGACAGGACCCAGGGAAGGGCTGGAGCTGGGACAGGGCAGGCTCAGGGTGGATCTCAGCACAAGGTTCTTCCCCCAGAGGGTGGTGGACACTGACCAGGCTCCCCAGGGCAGTGGGCACAGCCCCAAGGCTGCCAGAGCTCCAGGAGGGTTTGGACAATGCTCTGAGGGACAGCGGAGATTGTTGGGGTGTCCTGGGCAGGGCCAGGGCTTGGACTGGGTGATCCTTGGGGATCCCTCCCAGCTCAGGATATTCTATGATCTCATATTATATAAAAATCTTCCATGCTTTCCTATTTTTATCCTTAGTATTTGCATATGATTTTAGAAATTTTTCTCTGTTACTTTTGGGGTGAAACTGTTCTTTATTTCTGCCCTGTGAGGGGTGTTTGCACTTTCTCTCTCCTTCAGCCTCCTCAGCACATCGTGGCTGTGAGAACAGGGTGGGGGGTACCTTCAGCTGCCTGGATGAAGTGTAAGGGGAAAACAGTGGGAGAGAGGGTGGGGTTGTATCTC
>NW_020892259.1:0-1227 GCF_003945725.1 Corapipo altera
GTGACTGCTGCCTGTTCTAGAACAGATGGATTGGTCACATAATCTGACCAGTGGATGTTTAGGATTGTACGGAGGCAGCGTTGATGGAAGCGTTCCAGGAGTCGCAGGTGGTGTCTGTAGATGACCCATGATTCAGACCCATATAAGAGAGTAGAGAGCACAATGGCTCTGTAAACACTGATCTTTGTGCTTTTCTTCAAGTGTTTATTTCACCAAACTCTTTTATGGAGTTTTCCAAAAGCTCTCTATGCCTTTGCTAACCTGTTGTCCATCTCTCCATCAATCTCACCATCCGAGGAGATGAGGCTCCCTGGGTAATTAAACTGCTGGACTGATTTGAGCTCTGATTGGCCAATGGTGATATGGGGATGATGGAAGACTTCGTGAGGTGCTGGTTGATGGAGAACTTGTTTTTTCTTTAAGCTGACTTCCAGCCCAAAGAGCTCAGCAGCCTCAGCAAAGCAGGATGTCAAACGCTGCAGAGCTGCTTCTGTGTGAGCGACGAGGGCGGCGTCATCAGCATAAAGCAGCTCCTGGACAAGATGGTTTAAGGTCTTGGTGTGGGCCTTCAGTCGCCTTAGGTTGAAAAGGCTTCCATCAGTACAGTATTGGATGTAGATCCCATCCTGATCCTCGAGTTTTCCGTGGCCCTTTGGAGCATCCTGCTGAAAAAGATTGTGAATAGTGTTGGTGCAGGAACACAGCCTTGTTTCACACCATTGGATATTAGAAACGGCTCAGAAAGTGTGTTGCCATATCTGACTTGGCCGTGCTGATCCTCATGGAGTGAAATGATCATTTTGAGGAACCTGGGGGGACAACCTAAACGTTCCAAAATCTGCCACAGACCTTTCCTGCTCACAGTATTGAAAACCTTGGTGAGGTCAACAAAGGTTCCATAGAGACCTTTGTTCTGTTCCCTGCACTTCTCTTGCAGTTCTTTCAGAACAAATCCCATGTCTGTGGGGCTCCTGTTGGCTCTGAAACCACATTGGCTTTCAGGGAGAATTCCTTCTGCTATAGTGGGTGTTAGTCTGTTCAAGAGTATTCTTGCCAGGATTTTGCCAGAAATGGGGAGCAGAGTAATACCATGGAATTTGAGCAGTCTGATTGTGCTGGTTTAAAGGTAAACCAGCAGGGGAAATGAACTCAACCCAAAAGAGAGATTATAAGTCAGAATAACAATTTAATAAAATAACACAATAAGTACGATTATACAGACAAACA
>NW_020892260.1:0-1227 GCF_003945725.1 Corapipo altera
TGCATTTGGTGGGTCAGACTGGAGACTCCTTAGGCAGCAAGAGCTTTCTGTGCTGGCCCCTTTGTTGTGGCAGGAATCTTCAGCCGTATGCAATTTTGGGAGTCAGTTTGACAGTTGGGAGGCAGGACTGAAAACAGGAAACAACAGCCCTTATGGGCAGGAAAGAAAGCCTGGAATCTTTGGCTTTGTGGTGTACTTGGTGGGTCAGGGTGGGCACTCTGTGGGCAGCAAGAGCTTTCTGTTCTGTTGCCTTTGGTGTGGAAGGAATCTTTGTTTGTATGTAATTTTGGGAGTCGGGCTGTCAGTTGGGAGGTAGGTCTTAAAACAGGAAACAACAGTCCTTCTCCCAGGAAAGAACCCCTGGAAACTTTGGCCTGGTGCTGCAGTTCGTGTGTCTCCCTGGGGACTCCATGGGCAGCAAGAGCTTTCTGTGCTGGCCCCTTTGTTGTGGGAGGAATCTTCGTCCGTATGCAATTTTTGATGTAGGGCTGGCATTTGGGAGGCAAGGTTGAAAACAGGAAACAGCAACCCTTCTCCTCTGGAAAGAAAGCCTGCAAGCTTTGACTTTGTGGTCCAATTGGTTGGCCAGGCTGGGCACTCCATGAGCAGCAAGAACGTTCTGTCATGGTCTCTTTGCAGTTGGAGGAATCTTCGTCTATATGCAATTTTGGGATTTGGGCTGTCAGCTGGGAGGCAAGGGTTAAAACAGGAAACAGCAGCCGTTATCGCCAGGAAAGAAAGCCTGCAAGCTTTGACTTTGTGGTGCAGTTGGTGGGTCAGGCTGGCCACTCTACGGGCAGTACTAGCTTTCTTTGCTGACACCTTTGGTCTTGGAGGAATCTTCGTCTGTATGCAATTTTGGGATTCGAGTTGGCAGTCGTGAGACAGGGCTGAAAACAGGAAACAGCAGCTGTTATCCCCAGGAAAGAAAGCCTGAAAGCTTTGGCTTTGTGGTGCAGTTGGTGGAGCAGCCCGGGGACTCCATGAGAAGCAAGAACTTTCTGTGCTGGCAACTTCGGTGTGGGAGGAATCTTTGTTTGGATGCAATTCTGGGAGTCGGGCTGTCACTTGGGAGGCACGGCTGAAAACAGAAAATACAACCTTTACTTCCAGGAAAGGAAGCCTGGAAGCTTTGGGTTTATGGTGCAGTTGGTTTGTCAGCCTGGGGACTCCATGGGCAGCAAGAGCTTTCTGTGCTGGCACCTTTGGTTGGAGAGAAATCATCGT
>NW_020892261.1:0-1226 GCF_003945725.1 Corapipo altera
AGCCATGCTTAGCCAAGGATTTTCCACCTTTGAGGGTGAGTCAGTGGTTGGCCAAGGATTATCCCAACCCTCATGGACTCAACAGTTGGCCGAGGGTCATCCCACCTTTGAGGGACTCAGGTGATGATTGACCAAGAGTTATCCCAACCCTGAAGGACTCAACAGTTGGCTGAGGGTCATCCCACCCTTGAGGGACTCAAAACCACTTGCCCAAGGCTTTTATCCCACCCTTGAGGGATGAAGATCCATTTCAGAGCTCAAACCCAACGGTTGGGTCCCAGCACCACCTTTAGCACTCAACATCCATCACGTGCTGGGTCCTCGTGGCAGCCCCTGAGCCACGAAACTGGTGCCAAACCCCCCGGAGGCACCAGGGACGTGTGGCTGAGGGGTTGTTTTGTCCCCGTGCCACCAGTACGAGCAGCTGCAGAGCACGGCCGGGCGCCACGGGGACAACCTGCGGAACACCAAGATCGAGATCCAGGAGCTGACCAGGAACATCCAGAGGCTGCGGGTGGACATCGAGAACGTGAAGAAGCAGGTAAAGGACCCTCAGCACCTCAGAGGGTTGGGTGGGGTCTCGGGGATGAGATGGAGGAGGTGAAGGAGCAGGGAAGGGTTGGTTGGTGTCTTGGGGATGGGATTGAGGAGGTGAAGGAGCAGGGAAGGATTGGATGGAGTCTTGGGGATGAGATTGAGGAGGTGAGAGGCAGGTTGAGAAGTTGGTTGGTTCTTGGGGATGAGACTGAGGAGGTGAAGGAGCAGGGAAGGGTTGGATGGTGTCTCAGGGATGAGATTGAGGAGGTGAAGGAGTAGGGAAGGGTTGGTTGGTGTCTGGGGGATGAGATTGAGAAGGTGAACAAGCACATAAAGGGTTGGGTGGTGTCTTGGGGATGAGGTCGAGGATGGGAAGAAGAAGGTAGAGGTTGGTTGGTGTCTCGAGGATGAGATCAAGGACATGAAGGAGCAGGTGGGGGTTGGGTGGTGTCTCCGGGGATGGTGGGAGCAGGTTGGATCATGAATGACCAGGACTGGGCCAGAAACCTCCAATCAGCCCAAGTTCATGGAGCAACACCGAGGATGAGGATTTGATTCCTATCTGGATCATTCCACTTAAGAGTTGGACTCGATGATCCTTGTGGGTCCTTTTCAACTCCGAGCTTCTGTGAATCTTGGACGTTTCCCCTTGATTTCTCCACTTGGGGGTCCGAGGGTTGACCCTGAGT
>NW_020892262.1:0-867 GCF_003945725.1 Corapipo altera
TGGTGGGATCCCTGTGGATAATGTTATCCTGGTGGGATCCCTGTGGACAGTGTTATCCTGGTGGGATCCCTGTGGATAATGTTATCCTGGTGGGATCCTTCTGGACAGTGTTATCCTGGTGGGATCCCTGTGGACAGTGTTATCCTGGTGGGATCCCTGTGGATAATGTTATCCTGGTGGGATCCCTGCCTTTCCCTCTGGCCAGTGTTATCCTGGTGGGATCCCTGTGCACAGTGTTATCCTGGTTGGATCCCTGTGGACAGCGTTATCCCGGTGGGATTTGCACCGTGGATCCCCAAACCCGGAGTGACCTGGAAGGTTTGTGCCCCACACCCTCAGAGCCAGGGAAAGGCATTCCAGCCTCCTCTGTTCCTGCAGGGATGGCAGGGCCATGCTGGCAGAGCCCTCCCTCTGGAATGCCAGGGATCCTACTCCAACATCCTTCCCTCTGGAATGCCAGGGATCCTGCTCCGACATCCCGTCCCTCTCCGGAGGAGCCACATTCCAGCGTGGAAGGGACCCGGGATCGCCGCCCTCCTGCCCAGCTCAGGGCTGGCCTTGGCTCCCTCCTCCCCTTCCCAAATTTGGGGGGGTCTTGGAATCTGTGGATCTCCAGGCCTGAGGCTCTGGCTGCTGTTCCAATGTCCCACTTCATCAGGCCCCGCTCCGGGTTCCGGGAATGTGTGGAGGAAGCGGAGGCTCCGGGCCGGTTCCGGGGGCCGGGTCGTTCCCGGGGCTCCTGCTCCAGCCCGGAGATGATTCCCCTCAAACTGGGAACACGTGGAGCAGGGATTGGCTGCCCCTTCCACCGGATAGTTTGGATATTTGCAGGAGGGAAGGTTTGGAAATCTCTTTTCCACTCCCGGC
>NW_020892262.1:877-1226 GCF_003945725.1 Corapipo altera
TGTCCAGTGGCACCGTTTCCATCCCCACATCCCTCTGTCCTCCTCATTCCCAATCCCACAGAGGGTCCTGCTCCCCTAATCCCGTGCCCAGCAGCACCGTTTCCATCCCCACATCCCACCCTCCTCCTCATTCCCAATCCCACAGAGGGTCCTGCTCCCCTAATCCCGTGACAAGCGACGCCGTTTCCATCCCGACATCCCACCCTCCTCCTCATTCCCAATCCCACAGAGGGTCCTGCTCCCCTAATCCCGTGACAAGCGACGCCGTTTCCATCCCCACATCCCACCCTCCTCCTCATTCCCAATCCCCCAGAGGGTCCTGCTCCCCTAATCCTGTGTCCAGTGGCAC
>NW_020892263.1:0-678 GCF_003945725.1 Corapipo altera
TCCTGGAACAGTGGGATCCTGAACAGTGGGATCCTGGAACGGTGGGATCCTGGAATTGTGGGATCCTGGAACTGTGGGTCCTGGAACAGTGGGATCCTGGAACAGTGGGATCCTGAACAGTGGGATCCTGGAATGGTGGGATCCTGGAATGGTGGGATCCTGGAACGGTGGGATCCTGGAATTGTGGGATTCTGCAGTTGTGCAATCCCAGGGTAACAGGATCCTGGAACGGTGGGATCCTCCAATACTGGAATTGTGGGATCAGAGGATTTGGGAATCCTAAAATTGTGGGATCCTGGAACTGTGGGATTCTGTGGTTGTGGAATCCCAGGGTAAAGGGATCCAGGAATTCTGGGATCCTGCAATACTGGAATTGTGGGATTAAAGAATTGTGGGACCCTGAAATTAGGGAATCCTGGAGCAATGGAATCACGGGATCAAAGAACCCAGGAATTATGGGATCGACGGAATCCCGGAATCGCTGAGCTTGGAAAACACCCCAAGGATCACCCAGAGAGGGGAATTCCCAGCGGGAAAAGGGACCAAGGGGATTCCGATTTCCCCTCCTCCCCCCCCCCAAACCCCGACATTCCCAAGCCCTTGTTTTTCTGGGAATTCCTGGGGGTGGATCCCGGCGGGTCGGGACACGCTCGGGGCCTCGGGAACGGGGAGTTTTCC
>NW_020892263.1:688-1226 GCF_003945725.1 Corapipo altera
GACAGCAAGGGAAGGGAATTTAACCCAAAGTGAAAGGAATTGACCCAAAACTGAGGGAATTCAACCCCAAACTGAGGGAATTCGACCCAAAACTGAGGGAATTTGACCCAAAACTGAGGGAATTAAAACCCAAACACACAGAATGAGACTCAGAACTGAGGGAATTCAACCCAAAACTGAGGGAATTCAACCCAAAACTAAGGGAATCAAACCCAAAAGTGAGAGAATTAAACCCCAAAACTGAGGGAATTAAACCCAAAACTCACAGAATGAGACCGAAACTGAGGGAACTAAATCCAAAACTGAGGGAATTGAACCCAAAACTCAGGGAATTCGACCCAAAACTCAGGGAATTCGACCCAAAACTCAGGGAATTCGACCCAAAACTGAGGGAATTAAAATCAAAACTGAGGGAATCTGACCCAAAACTGAGGGAACTAAACCCAAAACTGAGGGAACTAAACCCAAAACTGAAGGAATTCAACCCAAAACTGAGGGAATTCAACCCAAAACTGAGGGAACTAAACCCAAAACTGAG
>NW_020892264.1:0-608 GCF_003945725.1 Corapipo altera
TTTGGGGGATCCCTGTCCCAGTTTGGGGGGTCCCTGTCCCAGTTTGGGGGGTCCCAATCCCAGTTTGGGGGTTCCTGTCCCAGTTTGGGGGATCCCCATCCCAGTTTGGGGGTTCCTGTCCCAGTTTGGGAAGGTCTTTGGGATATTTGGGGGGTCCCTGTCCCAGTTTTGGATTTGACCATAAAAATCCAGGTCTGAGCCCCAAAATCCAGGTCTGAGCCCCCACAATCCCCATTTAAACCCCTCAAAACCCACATTTAACCCCCCTAAAAATCCACATTTAACCCCCTCAAAACCCACATTTAACCCCCTCAAAATCCCCATTTAACCCCCCAAAAATCCCCATTTAAACCCCCAAAATCCCAGTTCCCCCCGGGGGGGTTCCCACGTTCCCAGGGATCCCGGAATTCCCGCTGGGAATGGTTGGGAATGTCACTCACTGCCAGCGAAGTCGTTCTGCACCAGCCCCCGGTAGCGCTCGTAGTTACATTTGCGCTCGTCCGACTCCTGCTCCGGGGAACTGGGAAAAACAGGGAAAAAACAGGGATTTGGGGGGGAAAACAGGGATTTGGGGGGGAAAACAGGGATTTGGGGGGGAAAAACAGGGA
>NW_020892264.1:618-1226 GCF_003945725.1 Corapipo altera
TTTGGGGGATCCCTGTCCCAGTTTGGGGGGTCCCTGTCCCAGTTTGGGGGGTCCCAATCCCAGTTTGGGGGTTCCTGTCCCAGTTTGGGGGATCCCCATCCCAGTTTGGGGGTTCCTGTCCCAGTTTGGGAAGGTCTTTGGGATATTTGGGGGGTCCCTGTCCCAGTTTTGGATTTGACCATAAAAATCCAGGTCTGAGCCCCAAAATCCAGGTCTGAGCCCCCACAATCCCCATTTAAACCCCTCAAAACCCACATTTAACCCCCCTAAAAATCCACATTTAACCCCCTCAAAACCCACATTTAACCCCCTCAAAATCCCCATTTAACCCCCCAAAAATCCCCATTTAAACCCCCAAAATCCCAGTTCCCCCCGGGGGGGTTCCCACGTTCCCAGGGATCCCGGAATTCCCGCTGGGAATGGTTGGGAATGTCACTCACTGCCAGCGAAGTCGTTCTGCACCAGCCCCCGGTAGCGCTCGTAGTTACATTTGCGCTCGTCCGACTCCTGCTCCGGGGAACTGGGAAAAACAGGGAAAAAACAGGGATTTGGGGGGGAAAACAGGGATTTGGGGGGGAAAACAGGGATTTGGGGGGGAAAAACAGGGA
>NW_020892265.1:0-1225 GCF_003945725.1 Corapipo altera
TCCCACCCCAATCCCAACACCCCAAATCCCAAGCTCCCACCCCGATCCCAGGATCCCCCTCCCCAGCTCCGCTCCCCCATCCCGGCGCAGCCGCCTCGTCCCCCCCCCGGGCCCTTCCAGGGATTAAATTCCCTCCGGATGCCGGGAATTAACTCCCGACCATCTGCCGACCCCGGGAGGCCCCGACACAAACAAGGGGGGGGCCCAGAATCCCAGGAATCTCCGCAATTCCCAGCCTGGAATACTCGGTTTTCCAACCCTGGAGCCTGGAACAACCACTTTTTTCCCGGGATAACCAGGATCCTGGCGGAGGAGAAGGGGCTGGGGAGGGCGGTTCGGATGTTCCAGGGAATTTCAGGATGTCTCCAAACATTCCAAGGATGCTCCTGACCCCTGGGATCATTCCCAGCAGCTCCCAGTTATCCAGAGGTTTTCCAGCATCCGTTTTCCAACCTCAGCCAGGATTTCCCCCCTATTCCAGATTTCCCCCCCTATTCCCAGTTTCCTCTTCTATTCCAGTTTCTTCCCCATTCCCAGTTTCCTCCTTATTCCCATTTTCTTCCCTGTTCCCAGTTTCCCCCTCATTCCCAGTTTCCAGGGACCTTCCCAACCGTCCCCTGGAGAGGCACAAAGTTATTCCAGGACTGGAAAAACCCCGGGAGATGCTGCACTTTTTGGAGCCTTTCCACACATCCCACTTTCTCTTCTCCCACCAAACTCATGGAATTCTGGGATTCCCTCATCCCAAACCTCAATTCCCGGGACACTGAAGTGTGATCAGACCCCTCCCCGGGAGGATCCAGCCCCAAATCCCGAGTGGATTCCCAGGGATTCCCAAGGATTCCCACAGCCACTCCTCAAAAAAACCTGGAGGAGCAGGAAAATTCCCCCGGGAATTTTGGGGCTTCCAAACGAGGCACCAGAAATGAGGTGAAGGATAAAGGGGGGGGGGGGTGTCCAATTCCCACCCCAAAACCCCAAATCTCAAGATGGGGGATCCCCCTAAATCTCAGGATGGGGGTGTCCACGACCCCTCCCCAAAATCCCGGGAGTGGGGGTGTCCACGATCCCAAAAATCCCGGGAATGAGGAGTGTCCATGACCCCCCCCTCAAATCTCAGGATGGGGGGGTGACAGTGACCCCTCCCCAAAACCTGAGGGGGGTGTGACTGTGACCCCCCCAAAATCCCAGGATGGGGGTGTCCACGACCCCTCCCCAAAATCCC
>NW_020892266.1:0-1225 GCF_003945725.1 Corapipo altera
ACAAACGCACCCGGTTTCCCTCCAAAAAGGGGGGAAAAAACGGCCCCCAAATCCCTTTTGCCCTTGTTTATGACTAACCACACCCTACCGGGAGATCTGCCAGTCTCTGAGAGCTGCCCTGCGAGGTGAGGACTCGAGAGCAGCCCCTGGGCTGCCAAACTCGGGGTGGTGGGTGCTCCCTGCCCACAGTGAGCCACGGCTGGGACAGGGCTGAGCCCCCACATCAGGGTCTTGTCTCTGGGGGGGCTGCAATGACCACCTGATTAATTAAACGTGGCACGTTGAAGGGGAAGGGGGGAATAAACCCCAAAAGTCCCAGTTTTACAGCTGGGTTTAGTGAGGCTTTTGCTGCCGTGGGGTTGGTTTGAGTGTCTGCTGTGGGGTTGGGCTGGTTTGTCATTTTTGCTGCCTTGTAAGAGCTTCTGCAGTGATTTTGTTCGGGTTTTTTTCAGCCCCTTGTTGCTGACAGGGGTTGCTTCTCAGAAAGAGAATTGAGCAAATCGTGGTGCAAAGAGGCAAATGATGATATAAAAAGGACTTTAATTTGTTTCAGTTGAGTGGAATGAACAGTGATTTTGGGGGGAGTTGGAGTAAACCAGCTGGAAACCACGGTGGGCTTGGGAGGGATTGAACCTGGGCAGGAGCTCAGGCTGCCCCAAGTGAGCTCCTGCAACGTGAACATTTGGGGGTCTTTTTAAGGGAATTTGTTGAAGTTGCACAATCGACATTGTGAGGCAGAAATTAAAGTTCTCACAGACACATTCTCACAGAGTCGCCCTCACAGAACTGCCCTCACAGAACTGTCCTCACAGAACTGCCCTCACAGAGTCGCCCTCACAGAGTCGCCCTCACAGAACTGCCCTCACAGAACTGTGCTGCAATCAGCTTAAATATTGCAGAAAGATTTTTTATATTCGAATGTTCCCTTGAACAAAATTAAAACTCATACAAATTATCTGTTGAGACCAAAACTGTTTTATTAATTGCTAAGAGAGGCAAAGAGAAAGAGGAAAAAATAAGAAAAGGGTAGAAAATGCTAAGATTAATTTTTAGAAGCAAAGAAAAAAGATTACCACCAAGAACTACCTGTTCGTCTGAGTTGCCTTGTGGACTGGGGGGGGGAGAGAGAGAAAGGAACAGTTTTCACCTTTCTTTTTCTCTGGCCCCGCCGCTTTTCAGTGTGATGTTATCTCTTTAGCTGCAGGGGGTCTGGAATGCAGCCAGG
>NW_020892267.1:0-1225 GCF_003945725.1 Corapipo altera
TGTCCCCAGGGATTGTCACAGTGACACAAACACCGTGTCCTGAGGAGCCACGATGGTGACACGATGCCGTGTCCCCAGGGATTGTCACAGTGACACGATGCCATGTCCTGAGGAGCCACGATGGTGACACGATGCCGTGTCCCCAGGGATTGTCACAGTGACATGATGCCATGTCCTGAGGAGCCACGATGGTGACACGATACCGTGTCCCCAGGGATTGTCACAGTGACACAAACGCCATGTCCTGAGGAACCACGATAGTGACACGATGCCATTTCCCCAAGGATTGTCACAGTGACACGGTGCCGTGTCCCCAGGGGTTGTCACGGTGACACAAACACCATGTCCTGAGGAGCCACGATGGTGACACGATGCCGTGTCCCCAGGGGTTGTCACAGTGACACAAACACCGGTGCCATGTCCCCAGGGGTTGTCACAGTGACACGATGCCGTGTCCCCAGGGATTGTCACAGTGACACAAACACCATGTCCTGAGGAGCCACGATGTGACACGATGCCGTGTCCCCAGGGATTGTCACAGTGACACAAACGCCATGTCCTGAGGAGCCACGATGGTGACACGGTACCGTGTCTTCAGGGATTGTCACAGTGACACAAAGGCCATGTCCTGAGGAGCCACGATGGTGGCACGATACTGTGTCCCCAGGGATTGTCACAGTGACATGATGCCATGTCCTGCGGAGCCACGATGGTGACACGATGCCGTGTCCCCAGGGATTGTCACAGTGACACAAACACCATGTCCTGAGGAGCCACGATGTGACACGATGCTGTGTCCCCAGGGGTTGTCACAGTGACACAAACACCGGTGCCATGTCCCCAGGGGTTGTCACAGTGACACGATGCCGTGTCCCCAGGGATTGTCACAGTGACACAAACACCGTGTCCTGAGGAGCCACGATGGTGACATGATGCCGTGTCCCCAGGGATTGTCACAGTGACACAAAGGGCATGTCCTGAGGAGCCACGATGGTGACACAGTGCCATGTCCCCAAGGATTGTCACAGTGACACAAAGGCCATGTCCCCAAGGATTGTCACAGTGACACAAACATGGTGTCCTGAGGAGCCACGATGTGACACGATGCCATGTCCCCAGGGATTGTCACAGTGACACGGTGCCGTGTCCTGAGGAGCCACGATGGTGACACGATGCCGTGTCCCCAGGGATTGTCACAGTGACACAAACACCGTGTCCTGAGGAG
>NW_020892268.1:0-1225 GCF_003945725.1 Corapipo altera
CGAATACGGCGCTGGTGGGGAGCGGGGCTGGCGCCGCTGGTCGCAGTTCTGCTCGGTGCGCACGGCTGGCGACCGGGGACAGTAGAGCCGTGCAGGTCCTTCGAGGCTTCCGTTCTTCCTGGTAGGTTCTTCACAGAGCTCAGTCTCTGAAATATCCTCCTGTCCGTTCCTCCCTCTACTCCCTAAAGCATTCCCTCGGAACACTCACCGGTCTTTTCATTGTTCGGAGACTGAGCTCTGTGAAGAACTTAGGAGGCAGGAAGGCAGGCTCGAGGGACCTGCACGGTCACCCCTGTCGCGGTCCCCTCGATCCCCGGCCACCAACCGTGTGCACCGAGCAAAACGGCGGCCAGCGCCGCCAGCCCCGCTCCCCACCAGCGCCGTATTCGACGATCTGCCGCCCGACCTCTCTCTGCCACCGACAGCCCCGGCTCTCTGCTCCGGCCGGGTCGCCTCCTTTCCGCCTCCTCCCACTCATCTGCCTTCTTGTCCCTCCCCAGCGCTTTTTCCCCAGAGAAAGCTCCGACGTGGAATGGCATCTCCAAGGTGCTTTGGACTTCATGGACATGCAGTCTCCGTGAGTGAACACTGCTGTGACCCTACTCCTTCTCCTCTTACTCAGAGGGCCAGGGAACAGGCTGTCGTTCATGAATTAGATATGTTGGAACTAACACATCGGCAGTAGGCTGCAGGGGTACCCGTGCAGGTCCTTCGAGGCTGCCGTTCTTCCTGGTAGGTTCTTCACAGAGCTCAGTCTCCGAAGCAGTCCATCGGAATACTCACAGTTCTTATTTTTGTTGAGCCGTTCCTCTTTCCTTTCGTTATTCTCTGTCCTTCAGAGAACTCCTGTAGCCCACATTTCTCGTTTCCTACTTTCTTTTCTCTCTTGCTTTGCTTAGTCCCGCAGCTTTCCGTTCTTCAGTGACTCCTCTGCCTTCTTCTCCCTCCCCTGCGCTCATCTTCCAGCTCCGACCCGGCACTTTGCCCGGTGCCTCTCGTGCTCTCGTCGGGTGCAGACTGGATGCGGAGAAGCGGGCGAGAGCGGTGGCAGTGGGGTGGCAGAGAGGTCGAGGGCACGAGAGGGAGAACATCCCTCGGAGCTCGGCAGCCCGGTACAGCCTCTGTTGGTCTGTCTCGGGAAACATCCCTGCTGACAGCAGGAGCATTTCTTCTGGCGGCGGTGCCCGGTCGCCAGCCGTGCGCACCGAGCAGAACCGCGGCCAGC
>NW_020892269.1:0-363 GCF_003945725.1 Corapipo altera
GGGGGGGCTCAGGTACCTTGGACCCCATTTTTGGGGGGTCTCGGGTGCCCAGGTCCTGATTATGGGGAGGTTTGGGGGGGTCCCGGGTACCTGCGACCTGGTTTTGGGGACTTTTGGGGACATCTGGGGGCTCTGGGGGTCTCGTTTGGGGGGCTCGGGTACCTGGGACCCCCTTTTTGGGGGGGTTCAGGTACCTAGGACCCCCTTTTTGGGGAGTCTCGGGTGCCCAGGTCCTGATTATGGGGAGATTTTGGGGAGTCCCGGGTACCCGTGACCTGGTTTTGGGGACTTTTGGGGACTCCAGGGGTCCCATTTTTGGGGGAGAGTGTCCCGTTTTTGGGGAGGGCCCCATTTTTTGGGGGG
>NW_020892269.1:463-762 GCF_003945725.1 Corapipo altera
CTCGGGTGCCCAGGTTCTGCCTATGGGGAGATTTGGGGAGGTCCCGGGTACCCGTGACGTGTTTTTGGGGACTTTTGGGGACATCTGGGGGCTCTGGGGGTCCCATTTTTGGGGGTCCCAGATATCTGGGGACATCTGGGGACTCTGGGGGTCTCGTTTGGGGATCTTGGGTACCTGGGACCCCATTTTTGGGGGGGTTCAGGTACCTGTGACCCCATTTTTGGGGAGTCTCGGGTGCCCAGGTCCTGATTATGGGGAGATTTGGGGAGATTATGGGAAGATTTTGGGGAGTCCCGGGT
>NW_020892269.1:862-1225 GCF_003945725.1 Corapipo altera
GGGGGGGCTCAGGTACCTTGGACCCCATTTTTGGGGGGTCTCGGGTGCCCAGGTCCTGATTATGGGGAGGTTTGGGGGGGTCCCGGGTACCTGCGACCTGGTTTTGGGGACTTTTGGGGACATCTGGGGGCTCTGGGGGTCTCGTTTGGGGGGCTCGGGTACCTGGGACCCCCTTTTTGGGGGGGTTCAGGTACCTAGGACCCCCTTTTTGGGGAGTCTCGGGTGCCCAGGTCCTGATTATGGGGAGATTTTGGGGAGTCCCGGGTACCCGTGACCTGGTTTTGGGGACTTTTGGGGACTCCAGGGGTCCCATTTTTGGGGGAGAGTGTCCCGTTTTTGGGGAGGGCCCCATTTTTTGGGGGG
>NW_020892270.1:0-382 GCF_003945725.1 Corapipo altera
GGATCCCGCTCCCATCCCGGAACCGGGACCCCCCCAAATCCCCAAATTCCCAAATCCCCCCCCCCCTTGTCATTCCAGCCTCTCCGGATCCCGCTCCCATCCCGGCGCCGGGACCCCCCAAATCCCCAAATCCTCAAATCCCCAAATCCCCAAATTCCTCCCCTTTGTCATTCCAACCCCTCTGGATCCCGCTCCCATCCCGGCACTGGGATCCCCCAAATCCCCAAATCCCAAATTCCCAAATTCCCCCCTTGTCATTCCAACCCCTCTGGATCCCGCTCCCATCCCGGCACCGGGATCCCCCAAATCCCCAAATCCCCAAATTCCCCCCTCCCTTGTCATTCCAAACCCTCTGGATCCCGCTCCCATCCCGGCACCGGGA
>NW_020892270.1:482-743 GCF_003945725.1 Corapipo altera
CCCAAATTCCTCCCCTTTGTCATTCCAAGCCCTCTGGATCCCGCTCCCATCCCGGTGCCGGGATCCCCCAAATCCCAAAATCCCCAAATTCCTCCCCTTTGTCATTCCAAGCCCTCTGGATCCCGCTCCCATCCCGGTGCCGGGACCCCCCCAAATCCCCAAATCCCCAAATTCCCCCCTTTGTCATTCCAGCCTCTCCGGATCCCGCTCCCATCCCGGCACCGGGACCCCCCAAATCCCCAAATCCCCAAATTCCCCCCC
>NW_020892270.1:843-1225 GCF_003945725.1 Corapipo altera
GGATCCCGCTCCCATCCCGGAACCGGGACCCCCCCAAATCCCCAAATTCCCAAATCCCCCCCCCCCTTGTCATTCCAGCCTCTCCGGATCCCGCTCCCATCCCGGCGCCGGGACCCCCCAAATCCCCAAATCCTCAAATCCCCAAATCCCCAAATTCCTCCCCTTTGTCATTCCAACCCCTCTGGATCCCGCTCCCATCCCGGCACTGGGATCCCCCAAATCCCCAAATCCCAAATTCCCAAATTCCCCCCTTGTCATTCCAACCCCTCTGGATCCCGCTCCCATCCCGGCACCGGGATCCCCCAAATCCCCAAATCCCCAAATTCCCCCCTCCCTTGTCATTCCAAACCCTCTGGATCCCGCTCCCATCCCGGCACCGGGA
>NW_020892271.1:0-426 GCF_003945725.1 Corapipo altera
ATTTTTTCCTTCCTCTCTCTGATTCCATTCCCACTGTTTTGTACAGACTCCTTGGGGTCAGATTTTACACTGTACAGTTTGATAAGTTAGTGCAGATGTGTGTTTGCAGGCATGTTCTTACTCAGTATTCCCTTATAAAATTCAGTAAACTGATACCTGGCTTGAGCTTCCCCCCTCCCCACCCCCGTACTATTTTTATTTATTTCTCCAGAACATCTGGAGAAAATGATGGTACACTTAGCACCAGTTTCCTTGCTGCTCTAATCTCTTCACCTTTTTTTCTTTTCCCTTCCCCCAAACTGATGGGTAACTGTGAAGCCCAAGTTCAGGAATGGAGTTGGAATTCCTTGCCCCAGTCTGGGGGAGGTGACACTTTCAGTCCCAACTTCAGGAATGGAGTTGGAATTCCTTGCCCCAGTCTGGGGG
>NW_020892271.1:526-1225 GCF_003945725.1 Corapipo altera
TGCCATTTCAACTCCTGTTTCCACTGCCACCGCCGTTTGAACTGCCAGGACAGCTGGCAGCCAGTCAAATGCTGCAGTCACGGGGTTTACCTTATAAAGTACGATTATCTGTTGGTGTTGGGTTATAAAAGGAGGGCTGCAACTCCAATAAACTAGTCTCAGCTTCACCCCCCTGAGTCCGTGCCTCAATACACCACAAATGGTGCCCCATGTTGGGGCATGAAAGAAATTAAGCTGTTTCTCCAGTGGTGTAGCTCAGCTGAACACAAGGAAGGAAAAAGCACTGAAAGGAAGCGACAAGAGAGCTCTCAATTACCATACACTGGATGATAAGGTGAGCAGCTGAGAATGAAATGGGAAACCCTTTAACAAAAAAGCATAAGGCAGTCTCACAAGCCTTTGCTGAAATCCTTAAAAAATATGAGAAAACAGTACAGGAAGAAAATTTAGAATGTCTCCTTTTGTGGGCATCCAAAGCTAATCCCACATTAAACAGTGACTTAGCATATGACTGTAGAGTTTGGGATGGTATCGATGTCAGACTCTGGGGCAGCACCACGCTAGGAGATAAGATAGCAACCTTTTTATTAACAACATGGAGAGCAGTTTACGAAGCTTTGCAAGCTCACTCCAGCTCCGCAGACAACCGTGTAAAAACGGCAACTAATTCTGAGCCACTATCACAGAAGGAGCTGAAAT
>NW_020892272.1:0-804 GCF_003945725.1 Corapipo altera
GGTGCGGGTGGTGGGGGTGGGGCAGGGGGGGCAGGGGGGGCAGGGGGGGGTCCCCGGGGGGGTCCTCGGGCTCCTCGGAGCCGTCGCTGAGGGACCCCAGGCGGCGGGGGAAGGGCGAGGGGGGGAGGGGAGGGCCCAGCAGGGCGGGGCCGCCCCCCACCCCCACCCCCACCCCCCCCCGGGGAGCGCGGGGTGGGGGGAGGGGGCGACAGGGCCTCGGCGGGGGAGGGGCCGGGCAGGGGCGGGAAGCGGAAGTGGGACCCCCCCGAGGGCAGGGGGGGGGCGGGGGGGCGCCCGGGGGCACCTGGGCACGGCCCGGGCACACCTGGGTACACCCTGAGTACACCTGGGCACACCTGGGTACACCCTGAGTACACCTGGGCACACCTGGACACACCTGGGCACGCCCTGAGCACACCTGAGCACACCTGGGCACACCTGGGCACGCCCTGAGCACACCTGAGTTCACCTGGACACACCCCAGTCACACCTGGATACCCCCTCAGTACACCTGAGCACACCCCGAGTACACCTGGGCACACCTGGGCACACCTGGATACCCCCTGAGTTCACCTGGGCACACCCTGAATACAGCTGGGTACACCCTGAGCACACCTGAGCACACCTGGACACACCCCAGTCACACCTGGATACCCTCTGAGTACACCTGGGCACACCCTGAGTACACCTGGACACACCTGGACACCCCCTGAGTACACCTGAGCACACCTAGGCACACCTGGACACACCCCAGTCACACCTGGACACGCCCTGAGTACACCTGGACATACCCTGGGGACACCT
>NW_020892272.1:904-1225 GCF_003945725.1 Corapipo altera
CACCTGGACACGCCCTGAGTACACCTGGACATACCCTGGGGACACCTGAGCTCACCCAGACACACCTTGAGTACACCTGGACACAGCCCAAGTACACCTGGGCACACCCTGAGTACACCTGAGCACACCTGGGCACATCCTGAGTACACCTGAGCACACCTGGGCACACCCTGAGTACACCTGGGCACACCTGGACACACCCTGAGCATACCTGAGCACACCTGGACACACCCCAGTCACACCTGGATACCCCCTCAGTACACCTGGGCACACCTGGATACCCCCTGAGTTCACCTGAGCACACCTGGACACACCCTGAGC
>NW_020892273.1:0-200 GCF_003945725.1 Corapipo altera
ATGGGGGAATGGGAATGGGATGTGGGATATGGGATATGGGATATGGGCTGTGCATCATCAACCCGGGCAATCCTACAGGTAATGGGGGAATGGGATATGGGATATGGGATATGGGATATGGGGTACTGGGATATGGGATATGGGATAATGGGATATGGGATACAGGCCAGCAACACTGCTGCCCACGGGCACTGTGCATC
>NW_020892273.1:300-1225 GCF_003945725.1 Corapipo altera
ATGGGATATGGGATATGGGATATGGGATAATGGGCTGTGCATCATCAACCCGGGCAATCCTACAGGTAATGGGGGAATGGGATATGGGATAATGGGATATGGGATAATGGGATATGGGATATGGGATATGGGATATGGGATATGGGATAATGGGAATGGGATATGGACTGTGCATCATCAACCTGGGGAATCCTACAGGTATGGGATACTGGGAATGGGATATGGGATAATGGGAATGGGATATGGGGTACTGGGATTGGAACCCATAGACTGGGATTGGGATGCCCAGACTGGGATTGGGACCGATAGGGTGGGATTGGAACCCATAGACTGGGATTGGGATCCCTGGCTTGGAATTGGGATCCCTGGACTGGACTGGGACCCCTGGACTGGACTGGGACCCCTGGGCTGGGATTGGGACCCCCGGACTGGGATTGGAACCCATAGACTGAGATTGGGACCCCCAGACTGGGACTGGGAGTGATAGACTGGGATTGGGACCCCTGGGCTGGGATTGGGACCCCCAGACCGGGACTGGAACCCCTGGGCTGGGATTGGGACTGACAGACTGGAATTGGGACCCCTGGGCTGGGATTGGGACCCCCAGACTGGGTTTGGGACCCGCAGACTGGGATTTGGACCCCCAGACTGGGATTGGAACCCCTGGACTGGGATTGGAACCCCCAGACTGGAATTGGGACCCCTGGGCTGGAATTGGGACCCTGGACTGGGATTGGGGTCCCCAGACTGGGATTTGGACCCCCAGACTGGGATTAGAACCCATAGACTGGGATTGGGACCCCTGGACTGGGATTGGGACCCCTGGACTGGGATTGGGACCCCTGTGCTGGACTGGGACTGATAGACTGGGATTGGGACCCTGGGCTGGGATTGGGATCCCCAGACTGGGATTAGAACCCATAGA
>NW_020892274.1:0-1225 GCF_003945725.1 Corapipo altera
GGGACATGGGGACACCATGGGGGCATCATGGGGACATGGGGACACCATGGGGACACCACGGGGACGTGGGGACATCATGGGGACATCATGGGGATGTGGGGACACCACGGGGACATGGGGACACCATGGGGGCATCATGGGGACATGGGGACACCACGGGGACACCGCGGGGACATCATGGGGACGTGGGGACACCATTGGGGACATGGGGACACCACGGGGACACCACGGGGACACCACAGGGACATGGGGACACCACAGGGACGTGGGGACACCACAGGGATGTGGGGACATGGGGGCACCTAAGGGACATGGGGACACCATGGGGACACCACGGGGAGGTGGGGACACCACGGGGACATCATGGGGACATGTGGCCATGGGGACCTGCCACCACCTCGGGGGAGATGTCACCGACCTCGGGGGACGCGGCACCGCCATGGTCACCATCCCCCTGGGGACAGCAGCACCACCCCCTCCCAATAAAACCATTGGTTGGGTCAACCAAGAGTTTGGTCAACAGAGGGTTGGTCCACCGAGGGTTGGGTCAACCAAGAGTTGGGGTCAACTGAGGGTTGGGTCAACCAAGAGTTGGGTCAACCAAGGGTTGGGTCAACCAAGAGTTGGGGTCAACTGAGGGTTGGGTCAACCGAGAGTTGGGTCAACCGAGGGTTGGGTCAACCAAGGGTTGGGTTAACTGAGGGTTGGGTCAAAAAAGAGTTGGGTCAACCAAGGGTTGGGTCAACCGAGGGTTGGGTCAACCAAGAGTTGGGTCAACCAAGGGTTGGGTCAACCAAGGGTTGGGTCAACCCAGAGTTGGGTCAACCGAGAGTTGGGGTAAC
Organism: Corapipo altera; assembly: GCF_003945725.1. NCBI lineage: Eukaryota > Metazoa > Chordata > Aves > Passeriformes > Pipridae > Corapipo > Corapipo altera. The sequence goes on from NW_020892274.1 coordinate 843, forward strand.
CAAGGGTTGGGTCAACTGAGGGTTGGGTCAACCAAGAGTTGGGGCAACCAAGGGTTGGGTCAACTGAGGGTTGGGGCAACCGAGGGCAACGGTGTCGGGGGGGGACAATGGGTGGAGGAGGAGGAAGAGGAGGTTGGGACAGGGATGGAAAAGGGGAGGAGGAGGAGGAGGAGGAGACCGGGATGAGGATGGAGAAGGGGATGAGGAAGAGGAGGAGGAGGAGGAGAAGGACACCGGGATGGGGATGAGGATGAGGAGGACACCGGGATGGGGATGGAGAAGGGGACAAGGAGGAGGAGGAAGAGGAGATCGGGACGGGGATGAGGAAGAGGAGGAGGAGAACGGGATGGGGATGGAAAAGGGGAGGAGGAGGAGGAGGAGGA
>NW_020892275.1:0-1225 GCF_003945725.1 Corapipo altera
GGGAAAGGGGTGGGAGAGGGGGGCAAGGGGGTGTGGGAGAGCAGGCAGAGGGGTGCCCTGGGGGTCCCTGGGTGTCCCTGGAGCCCTGGAGCGGTTCCCTGGGGCTCTGGGGGGGTCGGATCCGCAGTGGGGAGGTCCCCAACCCCCCTGTCCATCCCCGGGGGGCTGATGGGGGGGTTCCCCCCCAGCCAAGAGCCGGTGCTGGGGTGTCCGTGGGGCAGAGGGGGGTGGGAAAGGGGGGTCCGGGATGGCCCCCTGAGCTCCCAGCCTGCTGTGGGGGGCTGGGGGATGATGGGGGGTTGACGGGGCACCCCCTGACCCGTGTCCTGCACACACAGGGGTTTTCCAGAAGATTGCAAAGGCCGAGTGTCACTTCATCAACGGCACCGAGCGGGTGAGGTACTTGGAGAGGCACATCTACAACCGGGAGCAACTCCTGCACTTCGACAGCGATGTGGGGGTCTATGTGGGGGACACCCCGCTTGGGGAGATCCAGGCCAGGCATTGGAACAGCCAACAGGAATATCTGGAGTACAAACGGTCTGCGGTGGACAGATGCCAGCACAACTACAAGGGTTTCACCCCGTTCCTGGTGAACCGCAGAGGTGAGCGTGGGGCAGAGCGGGTACTCTCGGCCATTCCCCGGGAATGACCCTGGAGCCCCTCAAACCTTCCCTGGGAATCACCCCAGACCCCTCAGCCCTCCCTGTGCCCATCCCGAGTCCTTTTGCCCCTCCCAGTACTTCCCAGTCCATCCCAGTCTCTCCCAGTCCTTCCAATGCCCCCTAGTCTCTCCCAGTCCATCCCAGTCCATCCCAGTCTCTCCCAGTGCCCCCCGCGTCTCCACCCCGCTGGGGCCACCGAGCTCACGCCCCTCAGCCAATCCCAGCGCGTCTCTCTGATGACGCACCAGTTGCCAGGCAGACCCAAACCAAAGAGTTCCCTCACCACGACTCAGCCTCCCAGTCCCGATCGCTTCCTTCCCAGTCACTCCCAGTCATTCCTAGTCCACACCAGTCACTCCCAGTCCCTCTCGATCCATTTCCAGACCCTCTCGTCCATTCCCAGTCGTTCTCACTTCACTCCCACATCTCCCAACTCTCTCCCCAGTGCTCCCCCAGCCCAGCCCCTTCTCCCCCACTCGATTCCCAGTTCCTCCCACTGCCATCCCAGTCCCTCCCAGTGCCATCTCAGTCCCTCCCCATGCCCTCCAAGCCCTCTGCCC
>NW_020892276.1:0-1224 GCF_003945725.1 Corapipo altera
CCAAGGCGCAGCATTCCCTGTTTTCCGAGGGGTGAGGGTTGGAGCAGCCGGGCTCCTGCGGACAACAAACTTAGGAAGTTGGATGTGTCAGATGACTTCACTCCTCCCTCTCTCCCTCCCTTCCCTCCCTTCCCTCCCCAACCTTTTTTTGTTTGCCTGCCTGACTCGCCCGCAGCTCTCCAGGCCGCGGCTTCCCCCTGGGGAATCTCCCTCCCTGGAAGCTGGAATGGGGCTCCCTCTGACCCTTGGGGAAGGGATTGATCCGAAGGAATGTCCCCGAGGCGGCTCCTCCCAGCTTTTCCCGATTTATTTTTTTTTTGTTGTTGTCGTCGTTCCCCTCGGAGCTTTTTGTTACGAGGGGGTTTTTTTTTCCCCCTCCTCCTCCTCCTCCTCCTTTTTTTTTTTTTTTTCCCCTGCCGTTTTCACGACGTTTTTTTCCCCCCTCTTTTCATCCCTCTCCCGCGGGGGGATTATGGGATGGATCGATGGATTTACGGCCTGCCAAGGGGGGGAATATTCCATAGGGAATCACCTTTCCCCAGCCCGGAGAGCTCTGGGAGCCCGGCGAGCTCCTTCTCCCTCCTCCCCGTCCCCATTTTCAATCCCGACACGTCCGTGTGTGTCCTTTTGTGGCTCCCTCTTTGTCAGCAGGGAAGGGGAGAGCTCTGGAGCCAAGGGGGGGTTTGTTGAGCCGGGGTTTGTTGAGCCGGGGTTTGTTGAGCCGGGGCTGTGTTGAGCCGGGCTGTGTTGAGCCGGGCTTTACTAATCCTGAGCCCCTCATTGTCCGTGCCCCGATCCTGGGAAAAGGGGAAGCATTCCCGTTCTTAGAGGGGGGGGGGATTCCCGGGTCCCCCAGAGCGGAGGGAGAGCAGGAATGCGGGAATAACACCGGGAATAACGCCGGGAATGTTCCGTGCCCCCCAAACCCCCCCTCCGGCCGCGCTTCCCGGCGGGCTCCCCCGATCCCTGCGGGAAGCGCTGCGGCTCATCCCAAACCTCTCCAGGCTTCCCGGAGAGCCCGGATCGGGGTTCCCTTCGCGGGTTTAGGCCCGAGGGGCGGCCTTGGAGCGGTGTTTGGCAGGGCAGAGGCCCCGGAGCAGCGCTCCCAACTCCGCCGATTGGCTGCTCTGTTACTACCCGGAAACCAAACCCGGGGCGGAGCGAGCGCCGGCTCCTGGGGCTGCCCCAGCCGGGGCCTTTTGAACCCCCCAAACCCTTCCCCGA
>NW_020892277.1:0-1224 GCF_003945725.1 Corapipo altera
AAAAAAAAAAAAAAAGCAGAAAAAGAAATAATTTACCGCAGCCATCTTTGTTTTAGGCAGAAAAATCCTTCGCCTTCGGGTCCCCCCCGGCCGGGGCCACCCAAATATTGGCCCGAGCCGAGCCGGGATCTGCGGGCAAGCGAAAAGATCATTAATGAGGCCCCAAACCCACCCCAAAACACCCGAAAAATGAGCAAAATGAGGATTATTCGCCGGCTCGGGCTGTAGCGGAGACCGGGGGGGGGGGGGGGGGGAGGGGGAAAGGCTTTGGGATTTATTATTTTTAGGTGTTTCAGGGGGTTTATTTGGATTTTTTTTTTAATTGTTTTTAAGGAGCCTTATTTTTCACGGTTCTTGTTTTTAATGTTTTTTCGGTGGGTCTTTTTCTTTTTATCTTTGGCGTTTATTTTTTTCACGTTGATTTTTAAGTTGTTTTTTTTTTTCCCCCCTGGCTTTTTAATGTTGATTTTCACCTTTTTTTTTCCTTTTCAGCCCTTTGAATTTTTGTTGGTTTTTAAGCTCTTCTTCATTCCATCCCCTTTTTAATTTTTAACGCTTATTTTTGTTCTTTTTTTAGCCTTCCTCCTTTCCCGTAATAATTTCAACGTTGATTTTCACCCTTTCTCTTCCCATCCCTACCCCCTTTTTAAATTTTCATGTCGATTTTTACCCTTTTTTCTTTCCCTTCCTCCCCTTTTCCCCGCCAAGTTTTTTTACTTAATCTTTCCTTTTCACCTCGCGTTTTTTAATCGTTTTTTTTTTTTTTTTTTTCATTCTTCCCCTTATTCCTTCGATTCCTCCCTTCGACGCTTCCCTTTCCGTTCCCTTAAAAGAAAAAAAAAAAAAATATTTTTTTAAATTTTTTTTTCCCCCCCCCCCCCCTTAACTTCCCCTCCCCCTTTTGTGGGTCGTTTTGTGTTGCTTTTTCGCGTTTTTCAGGGCTTTTTTTTCGCCTTTTTTCGCCTCTTTTCCACCCTCCCCCAGGTGCGTGTGGGGCAACTTCAAACCCCCTCATTCGGCCATTTTGCGCCTTTTTTTTTTCCCTGAGGGAGGGGGGCCCACCCCCCCATTTTCCCTCATCTTTAACCCCTCCCTTCTCCATTTTTTTATTTTTTTTTTTTACGCTTTTCCTCCCCTCCCGGGCCGTTTTTTTTTTGTTTGTTTGTTTGTTTTGTTTTATATTTTTTAATTGTATTTTTTTTTTTTTTAGAGAGGGAGGGGGGG
>NW_020892278.1:0-309 GCF_003945725.1 Corapipo altera
GACCGTGCAGCCACACAGCGCCTGGGGGGCACGGGGGGACACGGGGGACAGGGGGGACACGGGGGACAGGGGGGACAGGGACCGTGCAGCCACACAGCGCCTGGGGACACAGGGGGACACAGGGGGACACGGGGGACGGGTCATCAGCTGGGGGAGACACGGGGGGACAGGGCTGGGGACAGGTCATCAGCTGTCACCACCACAACCCAGATCAACCCACCTCTGGTGTCCCCACCCCGACCTCCCCACCCAAACCAACCCCTCACAACGTCCCCACCACCCAAACCGGACCAGCCCCGATGTCCCCCC
>NW_020892278.1:409-815 GCF_003945725.1 Corapipo altera
GGGGGGACATCGGGGCTGGTCCGGTTTGGGTGGTGGGGACGTTGTGAGGGGTTGGTTTGGGTGGGGAGGTCGGGGTGGGGACACCAGAGGTGGGTTGATCTGGGTTGTGGTGGTGACAGCTGATGACCTGTCCCCAGCCCTGTCCCCCCGTGTCCCCCCCCGCCCCCCCCCCGTCCCCCCCCCCCCCCCCCGCCCCCCTCCACGCCCCCGCCGAGACCAACCGGGCCCCAATTCCCCCCCCCTCAAGAGCACCCCAGCCCCGATGGCCCCACCTGATGTCCCTCCCAAGACCAGCAAAACGTGTTCCCCGAGACCACCCAACCCCAACGACATCCCCACCGAGACCGACCCACCCAACACCCCCCCCAACAACAACCCACCCCCAACAACGGGGTCTCCATGAAGA
>NW_020892278.1:915-1224 GCF_003945725.1 Corapipo altera
GACCGTGCAGCCACACAGCGCCTGGGGGGCACGGGGGGACACGGGGGACAGGGGGGACACGGGGGACAGGGGGGACAGGGACCGTGCAGCCACACAGCGCCTGGGGACACAGGGGGACACAGGGGGACACGGGGGACGGGTCATCAGCTGGGGGAGACACGGGGGGACAGGGCTGGGGACAGGTCATCAGCTGTCACCACCACAACCCAGATCAACCCACCTCTGGTGTCCCCACCCCGACCTCCCCACCCAAACCAACCCCTCACAACGTCCCCACCACCCAAACCGGACCAGCCCCGATGTCCCCCC
>NW_020892279.1:0-607 GCF_003945725.1 Corapipo altera
GGGGAATCGTTGAGGGAGTTTGGGGGGGCTTAGGGGCGTTAGGGGGGTACTGGGGGATAATTTGGGGGGTATTTGGGGGGAGTCTGGGGGTTGGGGAGGGGGTCAGGGGGGTCTTTGGGGTTGAGGAGGGGGTCAAGGGGGTTTTTGGGGTTGGGGAGGGGGTCGAGGGGTATTTGGGGTTGGGGAAGGGTTCAGGGGGGTCTTTGGGGGCAGTTTAAGGGTTGGGGAGGGGGTCAAGGGGGTGTTTGGGGTTGGGGAGGGGGTCGAGGGGTATTTGGGGTTGGGGAGGGGGTCAGGGGGGTATTGGGGGGGCAGGGAGGGGGTCTTTGGGGCTCTGGGGTCTCTCTGGGGGTCGGGGGTTGTTCCCAGGGGGGTCACTGGTGTCACTGGTGTCACTGGTGCCCCCCCAGCGCTGCCCCCCGGCCCCGCCCCCCCTCGGGCCCCGCCCCAGCCCCGCCCGGACAAGTTCCCCGACAGCCTCGAGCCACCAGGGGGCGGTAAGTGACACGGGAGGCGGGGCCTATCCCGGTGGGCGTGGCCTATCCAGGTGGGCGTGGCCTATCAAAGGGCCCTTTCCCATAATGGGCAGAGGAGGAATTTTTGGGGG
>NW_020892279.1:617-1224 GCF_003945725.1 Corapipo altera
GGGGAATCGTTGAGGGAGTTTGGGGGGGCTTAGGGGCGTTAGGGGGGTACTGGGGGATAATTTGGGGGGTATTTGGGGGGAGTCTGGGGGTTGGGGAGGGGGTCAGGGGGGTCTTTGGGGTTGAGGAGGGGGTCAAGGGGGTTTTTGGGGTTGGGGAGGGGGTCGAGGGGTATTTGGGGTTGGGGAAGGGTTCAGGGGGGTCTTTGGGGGCAGTTTAAGGGTTGGGGAGGGGGTCAAGGGGGTGTTTGGGGTTGGGGAGGGGGTCGAGGGGTATTTGGGGTTGGGGAGGGGGTCAGGGGGGTATTGGGGGGGCAGGGAGGGGGTCTTTGGGGCTCTGGGGTCTCTCTGGGGGTCGGGGGTTGTTCCCAGGGGGGTCACTGGTGTCACTGGTGTCACTGGTGCCCCCCCAGCGCTGCCCCCCGGCCCCGCCCCCCCTCGGGCCCCGCCCCAGCCCCGCCCGGACAAGTTCCCCGACAGCCTCGAGCCACCAGGGGGCGGTAAGTGACACGGGAGGCGGGGCCTATCCCGGTGGGCGTGGCCTATCCAGGTGGGCGTGGCCTATCAAAGGGCCCTTTCCCATAATGGGCAGAGGAGGAATTTTTGGGGG
>NW_020892280.1:0-607 GCF_003945725.1 Corapipo altera
GTCCCCCCGGGCCCTGGGGGGGTCCCCAAGTTGGGCCCAGGGGAGGGAATGGGGGGGTCTCGGGACATCCCCAAATTGAGCTCCGGGGATGGAATGGGGAGAGTCCTGGGACACCCCCAAATTGAGCTCCGGGGAGGGAATGGGGGGGTCCCCGGGACACCCCCAAATTGAGCCCCGGGGATGGAATGGGGGGGTCCCCGGACACCCCAAATTGAGCCGGGAGGATGGAATGGGGGGGTCCCCGGACACCCCAAATTGAGCTCCGGGGAGGGAATGGGGGGGGATTTCGGGACATCCCCAAATTGAGCTCCGGGGATGGAATGGGGGGGTCTCGGGACTCCCCCAAATTGAGCCCCGGGGAGAGAATGGGGGGGTCTCGGGACACCCCCAAATTGAGCCGGGAGGATGGAATGGGGGGGGTCTCGGGACACCCCAAATTGAGCTCCGGGGATGGAATGGGGGGGGATTTCGGGACACCCCAAATTGAGCTCCAGGGATGGAATGGGGGGGTCCCGGTGCCCCCCTAAACTGAATCGAGTATGGGGGCTCCCAGGGTACCCCCGGTTGACCCCCAGGGACCCTCCTGGGGGGTCCCAGGGCCCCCCCC
>NW_020892280.1:617-1224 GCF_003945725.1 Corapipo altera
GTCCCCCCGGGCCCTGGGGGGGTCCCCAAGTTGGGCCCAGGGGAGGGAATGGGGGGGTCTCGGGACATCCCCAAATTGAGCTCCGGGGATGGAATGGGGAGAGTCCTGGGACACCCCCAAATTGAGCTCCGGGGAGGGAATGGGGGGGTCCCCGGGACACCCCCAAATTGAGCCCCGGGGATGGAATGGGGGGGTCCCCGGACACCCCAAATTGAGCCGGGAGGATGGAATGGGGGGGTCCCCGGACACCCCAAATTGAGCTCCGGGGAGGGAATGGGGGGGGATTTCGGGACATCCCCAAATTGAGCTCCGGGGATGGAATGGGGGGGTCTCGGGACTCCCCCAAATTGAGCCCCGGGGAGAGAATGGGGGGGTCTCGGGACACCCCCAAATTGAGCCGGGAGGATGGAATGGGGGGGGTCTCGGGACACCCCAAATTGAGCTCCGGGGATGGAATGGGGGGGGATTTCGGGACACCCCAAATTGAGCTCCAGGGATGGAATGGGGGGGTCCCGGTGCCCCCCTAAACTGAATCGAGTATGGGGGCTCCCAGGGTACCCCCGGTTGACCCCCAGGGACCCTCCTGGGGGGTCCCAGGGCCCCCCCC
>NW_020892281.1:0-319 GCF_003945725.1 Corapipo altera
CCCCCCAAAATCCCCCCAAACTCCCCCAAAATCCCCTCAAATCCCCCCAAATTACTCCAAAATCCCCCCAAAACCCCCCGAAATTTCCCCAAATGCCCCCAAAACCCCCCCAAATGCCCCCAAATTTCCCCCAAACACCCTCAAATCCCCCCCAAATTCCCCCAAATGCCCCCAAATTCCCCCCAAACACCCTCAAATCCCCCCCAAATCCCCCCCAAAACCCCCCAAATCCCCCCCAAATTCCCCCAAATTCCCCCAAATCCCCCCCAAATCCCCCCCCCTCACCCTCCTTCCCGGTTTTCCGGGGGGTCCCATCAAT
>NW_020892281.1:419-1224 GCF_003945725.1 Corapipo altera
GGGCGATTTGAGGAGGTTTTGGGGGGTCTTGGGGGGATTTTGGGGGGATTTGGGTTATTTAGGGGGGATTTGGGTGAAATTTGGGGGGATTTGGGGAGATTTGGGAGGGATTTGGGGGGTTTTGGGGGGGATTTGGGGGGGATTTGGGGGCGATTTGGGGAGTCTTGGGGGGATTTTGGGGGGTCTTGGGGGGGATTTGGGGGAACTTGGGGGGGATTTGGGAGAGATTTGGGTTATTTTGGGGGGATTTGGGGGGGATTTGGGGAGATTTGGGGGGATTTGAGGGATTTTGGGGGGATTTTGGGGGGTTTTGGGTGGGATTTGGGGGCGATTTGTGTTATTTCGGGGGCGATTTGGGGGGATTTTGGGGGTGATTTGGGAGGGGTTTTGGGGGGATTTGGGGAAGGGTCTGGGGATGTTTTGGGGTCCCCAAATTTTGGGGGGGGGGGCCGGGGGGGGTTTAGGTTCCCCCAATTTTTGGGGGGGGGCCCCCCCGGGGGCGGAAACCCCCCCTTTCCCCTTTGGGGGGGGGGGGCCGGGGGGGCCCGGGGGGGGGGGGGGGAAGGAAATTTGGGGTGACCCCCCCCTCGGGAGACCCCGAAATCACCCCCTGAGGCACTCGGGACCCCCAAAAACCCCCAAAATCGCCCCCCAAAACCCCCCAGACCCACCCGGGACCCCCAAAAACCCCCAAAATCACCCCCCGAAACCCCCAGACCCTGCTCGGGACCCCCAAAATCACCCCAAAAACACCCCCGGGACCCCCAAAATCACCCCAAAAACACCCCCGGGACCCCCAAAATCA
>NW_020892282.1:0-1223 GCF_003945725.1 Corapipo altera
TCGATGCACAGGAGGGGCACCTGGCTGGCTCAGAGGTTCCTGCCATCATCAGACTACTAGGAGTCAACTGCAAGAAAGAAAACCAGACACAGATCTGAGTAGTGTGGCACATGACCCCAGCCCCCATGATCCCTCTACTCACCGTCACCCAGGCAGGTTCTCGTGTCACTGGCTCTGACCAGACTTGGACAATGTGCTGTCATCTTCTGGGATACCTGAGAGAGAGAAAGACACAATTAGAGGGCATTTCTGAAGTTGCAGTGGATCCCTGCTCCTGCTGCTGCCTCCACAACTCACCTTCAATGCTCATCTGCTCCCAAAGGTTAGCTGGATGGCACCTGCAATCAAAACAGCTCAGTGCTTCATTGCTGATCCTTTTAATACTCGGAGATTACCTACAAGGACAGCTCCAGGGCACCGAACCGTGTCCATCACCTCACTGTGAGTTGGCTTCGGCCCTGTGAGGCTGCATACATCTCCTGCAAAAAAACCCAGAGGCAAATGTGAGTACTGAGATACAAACCAAGAGTATGTTGATCCCATGGAAGTTTCTGTCTGACACCCCTTGACCGTGGCCTCTTACAGGCAGGGTCCCCATCACAGTGGACTGTACGTCACCTGGGGGAGTGAGAAAAAAAGTTACGGGGTGTTCCTGAAAGTAAGGGAGACCCCAGCACCTCCTCAATACCTCCCCGACTCAACCTCAATGCTCCTCCTTTGCCAAAGGCAGGCAGGAGGGCACCTGCAACTGGAAAAGGTCCATCTTTAATTGATGAGCCTTGTAGTAGTAGGAGACTACTGATGAGGACAGCTGAAGACCATCAAACCTAAACTGGCAAGTGGCTCCGGCCCTCTGAGGCTGCACACCTTCTCTGCAAAGTAAAAAAGCTAAAGGCAAATGTTCACACTGAGATACTGCCTGAAAGGATGGCTTTCCTGGGGTAGCTCCTATCTGCCTCTCCTCCACAGTCACCTCTTACCCGCAGGGGCCCTGAAGCACTGGACTGTCTGTTAGAAGGTGGCAGAACCCCTGGAAAACACAAGAAACAAAGCATGTGCACAGATTCACCACAACACCTGGAAAAGACCATCTAGTCCTGTCCTGGAGTCAATGCTCACCTTGCTCACCGGGACTCACCCGGATCACCTCCCCTCCGGTGCCTGGAGCCTCCTGGGCCCAGGGCTCTGCATCTCAAAACAAAGAAAAAACAAACCCAAACAAG
>NW_020892283.1:0-1223 GCF_003945725.1 Corapipo altera
CTGGGGGGGTTCTGAGGGGATTTTGGGGTCTCTGGGGGGGTTTGAGGTCTCCAGGAGGGGGATTTTGGGGAGCCCTGAGGCGGTTTGGAGGTATTTGGGGGGATTTGGGGGGATTTGGAAGCTCTGGAAGGACTTTGGGGGGATTTGGGGGGTCCTGGGGGGGTCCCGGTGACCTGGGTCTCCCCTGGGGTCCCGGGCCTGGGGGTTTGGGGGGGTCTGGGGGGGGGTTAGTGGCCCCTTTGCCCGGGGCCCGCCCTGCAGGAGCCCCCCAGCCGTGCCCCCCACGTGCCCCACGCGTGTCCCACGCGTGTCCCACGCGTGTGCCGTGCGTGTCCCCGCAGTGTGGACCAACGTGGAGCCGCGCTCGGTGCCGGTGTTCCCGTGGCACTCCCTGGTCCCTTTCCTGGCCCCGAGCCAGCCCGACCCCCCCCCCGCACCCCCCCGCCGGCCTCCAGCCCGTCAGCCACCCCCCAGCGGCCAATCAGAGCAAAGGTGAGCCCGGAACACGCCCACTGGGGGACAGACACACCCACTGCGGGACACACCCACATTGGGGTGTGGCCACTGACAACCACACCCACTGCAGGACACACCCACATTGGGGTGTGGCCACTGACAGCCACACCCACCCCCAGACCCACCCACATGTGGGTGTGGCCACTGACAGCCACACTCACCCCCAGGACATGCCCACATGGGGGTGTGGTCACTGGTGGCCACACCCAGTCTTGGGACATGCCCGCTTCTGAGTGTGGTTCTGAAAGCCACACCCCCCCAACACACCCATGTTTGGGTGTGGTTACTGACAGCCACACCCACAGCAGGACACACCCACGTGTGGGCGTGGTCACTAATAGTCATGTTCCCCACTTAGACACGCCCACATTTGGGTGTGGTCACTGACAGCCACACCCAAGCCAGGATTTGCCCACATGGGGGTGTGGCCATTGTCAGTCACGCCCATTCCCTGGGGTGTGGTCACCAAGGCCACGCCCATTCCTTGGATGTGGTCACCGAGGCCACGCCCATTCCCTGGGGTGTGGTCACTGAGGCCACGCCCATTCCCTGGGGTGTGGTCACGGAGGCCACACCCACTGCAGGGTGTGGTCACCGAGGCCACGCCCACTGTCTGGGTGTGGTCACCGAGGCCACACCCACTGTCTGGGTGTGGTCACCGAGGCCACGCCCACTGCCGGGTGTGGCCACTGCCCCCCTCCCTTGCA
>NW_020892284.1:0-1223 GCF_003945725.1 Corapipo altera
CACTCGAAATATTTCATATGGACGAAGATTACTCCCAGACCAAAAGTACCAGGAAAGAGAGGTCTGGCTGCCCATGGAGTGCCCAGGCTGACCCACCAAGTGCACCAGAAAGCCCAAGGTTCCAGGGTTTCTTTCCTGTGAATAAGTGGTTTTATCGCTTTTTTGAGCTCTGCACTGGAACTGTCAGCTCCACTCCCAGAAGTCCACAGACATGAAGATTCCTCCGAGAGCAGAGGTACCACTAAGAAAGCTTTTGCTGGCCATGAAGTACCCAGGCTGACCCACCAAGTGCACCAGAAAGCGCAAGCTTCCAGGCTTTCTTTCCTTTGAATAAGATTTTTTTTGTTTGCTTTTTTGAGCTCTGCACTGAAACTGTCAGTTCCACTCCCATAAATTCCACAGAGATGAAGATTCCTCTTAGAGGAAAGGTACCACGAAGAAAGCTGTTGCGGCCCATGGAGTTCCGAGGCTGACCCAGCAAGTGCACCAGAAAGCCCAAGGTTCCAGGGTTTCTTTCCTGTGAATCAGAGCCTTTGTTTAGATTTTTGAGGCCTGCACTGAGACTGCGAATCCTACTTCCAAAAATTCCACAGAGATGAAGATTCCTCCCAGAGCAAAGGTACCACGAAGATAGCTCTTGCTGCCCATGGAGTTCCCAGACTGACCTACCAAGTGCACCAGAAAGCCCAAGCTTCCAGGCTTTATTTCCTTTGATTAAGATTTTATTTTTTTGCTTTTTTGAACTCTGCACTGAAACTGTCAGTTCCACTCCCAGAAGTCCACAGACATGAAGATTCCTCCCAGAGCAAAGGTACCACGAAGAAAGCTCTTGCTGGCCATGAAGTTCTTAGGCTGGCCCACCAAGTGCACCAGAAAACCCAAGCTTCCAGGGTTTCTTTTCTGTGAATCAGAGCCTTTGTTTAGATTTTTGAGGCGTGCACTGAGACTGCGAATCCTACTCCCAAAAATTCCACAGACATGAAGATTCCTCTGAGAGCAAAGGTACCACGAAGAAAACTGTTGCTGCCCATGGATTTCCGAGGCTGACCCAGCAAGAGCACCAGAAAGCCCAAGGTTCCAGGCTTTCTTTCCCTTCCAGAAGAGCTTTTGTTTGCTTTTTTGAGCCCTGCACTGAGACTGCGAATCCTACTCCCAAAAATTCCACAGAGATGAAGATTCCTCCCAGAGCAAAGGTACCACCAAGAAAGCTTTTTCTGCCCATG
>NW_020892285.1:0-416 GCF_003945725.1 Corapipo altera
TCTGCCCCCCCCTTTGCCCCCAGGTGTGCTGTACAACCAGTTCCTGTCCCAGGTGTTATTGGGGGTGTTCCCTGTCCCAGGTGACCCCCCCTGCCCCCCCAGGTGTGCTGTACAACCAGTTCCTGTCCCAGGTGGATTTCGAGGTGCTGCGGGACCACGCCCGGGCCCTGGGGGTGCTCGTCTTCGAGAACCCCCCCCGGCGCCTCATGGTTGTCACCCCCCAGGGGCACCCCGACGTCAAGAGGTTCTGGAAGAGGCAGAAGCAGAGCTCCTGAGCCCCCCCCCCAAAAAACCCCAAAAATATCCCCAAAAAATACCCCCCAAAAATACCCCAAAAAACTCCCAAAAATACCCCAAAAAACTCCCAAAAATATCCCAAAAAACTCTGCAAAACTACCCAAAAAAACCCGAAAAAA
>NW_020892285.1:516-1222 GCF_003945725.1 Corapipo altera
ACCCCCCCCCCAAAAAAAAAAAATAAAAATGAAGTTTTGGGAACGAGGGGGAAAAAATCCTGGAGAGAAAAGGGGGGAGAGATTGGGGTGGGTTTGGGGGGGTCTGGGAGGGGTTTGGGTGGGTTTGGGGTATTTTTGGGGTCTCTGGGAGGGGTTTTGGGTGTTTTTCGGAGGGGTTTGGATGTTTTTGGGGTCTCTGGGAGGGTTTTTGGGTGGTTTTGGGTGGGTTTTGGGTGTTTTTGGGAGGGGTTTGGATGTTTTTGGGGTCTCTGGGAGGGGTTTTGGGTGTTTTTGGGAGGGGTTTGGGTGCCCGGGGAGGTTCCCGGGCGCTGTCAGGGGGGTCTGGGTTGTGTCAGGGTGTGAACGGGGGGGTCTGGGGGGTGAATCAGCGGCGTCTGCTCCTTCCTGGCCCTTCCTGATCATTCCTGATCATTCCCGAGCTCCGGAAAACCGGGAACAGGCGCCAGAGCCGCCCAGGTACCAACTGGGACCAGTTCAGGGGCTGCACTGGGACCAGTTTGGGGGGAGGGCGAGGGGGGGCTGGGACCAGTTTGGGATGGATGATGAGACCAGTTTGGGATGGATACTGGGATCAGTTCAGGAGGGATACTGGGACCAGTTTGGGATGGATACTGGGATCAGTTCAGGAGGGATACTGGGACCAGTTTGGGATGGATACTGGGATCAGTTCAGGAGGGATACTGGG
>NW_020892286.1:0-759 GCF_003945725.1 Corapipo altera
CCCAAGAAGGGGGTCTGTGGACCCCAGTAAGGTCAGTCCAGTCCCCTGGGGGGGGGTTGTGGGACCCCCCAGGGGCTGCAGACCCTCCCTCAGGCCTCGGGACCCCCAAGCCGGGGGGCTGTGGACCCCATTAAAACCTTGGCACCCCTCGAGATGGGGAACTGTGTCCTTTGGGGGGGGGGCTGAAGACCCCAAGTGAACCCTTGGGACCGACCCCCAAGGTGGGGGACTGTCCTTTGGGGGGGGTCGCAGACCCCCGTCAGCCCCTCGGGACCCCCCAGGGTGGGGGCTGTGTCCTATGGGGGTCTGCAGCCGATTGACCCCTCGGGACCCCCGGTAACCCCGTGGTACTTTAATTACTCCCTCGGGACCCCCTTTACCCCCTCAGGACCCCCGAATTTAACCCCCCTCAGGTTTTCCCGTCTCCACGCGGGACTCGAACCCGCGGCCCCTGGATTAGCGGGGGGGGGGGGGGGGTTGGGAGCAGACTGCGCCTGCGCGGGTGACCCGCCGGGCGGAAGTGACGCGCGGGGGACGCGCGGCGGGGAGGCCGCGGCGGCGGCGGCGATGGCGGAGGAGGGGAAGGGGGGCGGGTACAGCGGTGAGAGCGCCCGGGGGACCGGGAGGGACCGGGGGGGAACCGGGGAGGGACCGGGGGGCAGCGCGGGGAACCGCCCGAGCACGCGGCGGGGGCACCGCGGGCGGCGGAGGCGGCGGGGAGGGAGCGCGGAGGGGTAGGCCGCGTGTGGGGGGGGGGGA
>NW_020892286.1:859-1222 GCF_003945725.1 Corapipo altera
AATGGAGCTGGCGGGGGGGCGGGAGAGACCCCCGGGGTCGGTAAGAGGAACCTCGGGGACGGAGAGGGGGCTCGGGGGGCCGGAGTGGAGGCGGGAGAGACCCCCGGGGCCGGGAGAGACCTCCGGGGCTGGAACTGGGGAGAGGAGGGGGGAGAGAGGGGAGGGGGTCCGAGGGGGTCCCTGGGGCCGCCCGTGACCCCAATGTCCCCCCAGAGCGCGGGGGTTCTGTGTCAGGGTCTGGGGGGTGTCCCTGCCTTCTGGGTCAGTAACGATGACCCCGGGGGGCTTCCCAGAGCCCCCCTGACCCCCTCGGGCGCGGTGACCGTGTTGGGGGCCGGGGGGTCGGTAACGATGACCTGAGGG
>NW_020892287.1:0-1222 GCF_003945725.1 Corapipo altera
TTCCCAGGTATCCCACAGAATTCCCAGGTCCCACAAGAATTCCCAGGCATCCCACAGAATTCCCAGGTCCATCCCTCACCCCGGCCCGGCGGGAGAGAGGGAGAGACACGAGTTGGGGACACTCCGAGGTCACCTGGGGGAGTGATTTGTGGGATCACATCCCCTTCCTTCCCTCGGAATTCCCAGGTATCCCACAGAATTCCCAGGTATCCCACAGAATTCCCAGGTCCCACAGAATTCCCAGGTCCATCCCTCTACCCTCCCTGGCAGGAGAGAGGCAAGTTGGGGACACTCCGAGGTCACCCGGGGGAGTGATTTGAGGGATCACATCCCCTTCCTTCCCACGGAATTCCCAGGTATCCCACAGAATTCCCAGGCATCCCACAGAATTCCCAGGTCCATCCTCACCCCGTCCTGGCGGGAGAGAGGGAGAGACACGAGCTGGGGACCCTCCGAGGTCACCCCGGGGGGAGCGATTTGCTGTGTGAGGTGTCCCTAATTCCCGAATTCCCGAATTCCCGGGTTTTTTCCCGCCGGTTTTCCCAGGCCACCTGCGCTCTCCACGAGCTCCTGTCGGCTCCGGAGGCGGGAGCCGCCGTGCTGGGGCTCTACCCGGCCCTTTTCGGGACCCTCCTGCTGCGCCTCAGCTGCTCCCTGGGGGTGCAGCTCCCAAAAAACCTGCAGGGAAGGGACAGGAGGAGCCACGGAGCGAGCGCCCGGAGCCTCCAGCCCTGCAGGTAAAAACCGGGATGGGGTGGGATGGGATGGAATGGAATGGAAGGAATGGGACTGTGGGGGTAAAACCAGTTTGGGATGGGAAGGAACCACAGGAACTGGGATTTGGCTTTGGATGTGACCACAGGAACTGGTTTTTGGGGTGTGCAAAACCAGCCTGGGCTGGGATGTACTGGGATGTATTGGGATGTGACTGGAGGAACTGGTTTTTGGGTGTAATGTAACTGGAGGAACTGGTTTTTAGGGTGTACAAAACCAGCCTGTGCTGGGATGGAACCAGAGGAACTGGTTTTTTGGCTTTGGATGTGACCACAGGAACTGGTTTTTGGGGTGTGCAAAACCAGCCTGTGCTGGGATGTACTGGGATGGAACCACAGGAACTGGTTCCTGTGCTGGGATGTGATCAGAGGAACTGGGTTTGGGTGTGTTAAACTGGCCTGGACTGGGATGTGATCAGAGGAACTGGGATTTGGGGTGTGCAAAACCA
>NW_020892288.1:0-1222 GCF_003945725.1 Corapipo altera
AAAAACCCCCAAAAACTCACCTGGGACCCCCAAAACCCCCCAAAAACTCGTCTGGGACCCCCAAAAAACTCACTCGGGACCCCTGGAAACGTCTCCAAAAACTCACCTGAGATGCCCCAAAAATACCCCAAAACCACCCCAAAAATGCACCTGAGGGAGTGGGACACACCTGGGAGCCCAAAATACCCTCAAAACCCCCCAAAAAACTCACGTGGGACCCCAAAAAACCCCCAAAAACTCGTCTGGGACCCCCCGAGAGCCACTTCCCCAACCAGAACCAGACCAAGAACTGCTGGCAAAATTACCTGGGTGAGGGCCCCAAAAACCCCCAAAACCACCCCAAAAACGCACCTGGGACCCCCAAAAATACACCTGGGACACACTTGGGAGGGTGGGACCCCAAAAAACTCACCTGGGAGCCCCAAAAAACCCCCAAAAAACTCAGCTGGGAGCCCAAAAAACACCTCCGAAAACTCACTTGGGACCCCCAAAAAACACAGCTGGGACCCCCAAAAAACCCCTAAAAACTCACCTGAGATCCCCAAAAACACCCCTGGGACACACCTGGGGGGATGAGACACACCTGGGACCCCAAAATATCCCCAAAAAACTCACCTGGGAGCCCCAAAACCCCCCAAAATCTCCCCGTGGGACCCCCAAAACCACCCCCAGGACTCCAAAACATCCCCTCAAACCCCACCTGAGATGCCCCAAAACGCCCCAAAACCACCCCAAAAACGCACCTGGGGGGGTGGGACACACCTGGGAGCCCAAAATACCCCAAAACACCCCAAAAATCTCACCTGGGACCCCAAAAAACTCACTTGGGACCCCAAAAATACCTCAAGAAACTCTCCTGGGACCTCTTAAAACATTTCCAAAAATTCATCTGGGATCCCAAAAAAACTCTAAAAACTCACCTGGGACACCCAAAAACACATCTGGGACACACCTGGGGGGGTGGGACACACCTGGGACCCCCAAAAAAACCCCCAAAATCCCCCCAAAGCCCCCCAAAACCCCCCCAAAAACGCACCTGGGGGGATGGGACACACCTGGGAGCCCAAAATACCCCTAAAACCCCCCAAAAATCTCACCTGGGAGCCCCAAAAACCCCCAAAAACTCACCTGGGACCCCCAAAAAACTCACTCGGGACCCCTGGAAACGTCTCCAAAAACTCACCTGAGATGCCCCAAAAACCCCCCAAAACCACCCCAAAAA
>NW_020892289.1:0-1222 GCF_003945725.1 Corapipo altera
CTCCTCTCACGGCCTCGCCAAGCGCTCGGCGCCGCCGGGGGCCGCGTTCGGCGGATTCGAGGGATTCGGGGGTCTCGGGGCGGGGGGGTCTCACCGGGAGGTGCTGCGGGAGCTGGAGGAGCTCGGGCGGCTCCGCGCCGAGGCCAAGCGGGGCCGGCAGCGCGACCGCGAGCGGGATCTGGGCTGGCCCAGCTCGAGGCAGCTCCGGCGGCAGCAGAGCCTCGAGCACCGGCTCCTGGAACGGCGCTACCAGGAGCTCGCCGAGAGCCGCCGCCAGGCCCAGGCCGCCCGCAAAGCGGCGGCCGAGGAGGAGCGGCTGGCGGACCTGGCCTCCGACCTCCTGCTCCGCTACCTCCTGAGGGGAACCCCCGGCGTCGCCGGAGCCGCCGCCGTGGCCGAGGACAAGAGGTCGGAGGAGGAGGTGGAAGGCGAGGAAGGAAGAAGCGACGAAGGGTTGGAGGCCAACGGGGCGTTGGGCGACGAGTTGGATGACGGCGACGACGGTTTCGAGCTCGGCGATGACTTGGGGGGCGAGCAAAGGGGCTTCAAGGTCAATGGGGGCTTCAAGGGCGGCTACAAGGCCAAGGACGGGGGGTTCGAGCTCGGCGACGACCTGGAGGACGTTGGGGGCTTCAAGGGCAACGGGTTCGAGCTCGGCGACGACCTGGAGGGCGACCGAAGGGGCTTCAAGGGCAACGGGGGCTTCAAGGGCGGCTACAAGGCCAAGGCCGGGGGGTTCGAGCTCGGCAACGATGACTTGGGGGGCAACGAGGTCTTCAAGGTCAACCGGCGCTTCAAGGTCAAGGGCGGCTACGAGGACGCCCTCGGGGGCAACGACGGGGGCTTCAAGGCCAAGGGGGGCTACGAGGACGCCCTCGTGGGCAACGACGGGGGCCCGGAGGACAACGAGATCCTCCCCCTGCCCAGGGGCAACCGGGTGCCGCCGCGGGGCAACCGGCGGCTCCCCAACGAGATCCCGGCGGGCTCCGAGGAGGAGGAAGCGGGCGGGGGGGGGGCTCTCCAGCGAGACCCCCGAGGAGGAGGAGGAGGAGGAGGAGGAGGCGCCCCAGGACCCGGCCGAGGTGGACGACCTGGACCCCGGGACCATCGACCAGCTGATCGAGCTGTCGAGCCGGCTCCACCTGCCCGCCGACGACGTGGTGGACATCATCCACGACGTGGAGCAGAAGAGGAAGGAGGAGGCGGCCGTGGGGGCCCCCCC
>NW_020892290.1:0-606 GCF_003945725.1 Corapipo altera
CATTGTCCTGGGATGGAGCAGGAAGGAGGAGAGGGGACCAGGATGGAGAACATTGTCCTGGGATGGAGCAGGAAGGAGGAGAGGGGACCAGGATGGACAGTGGTGTCCCAGAAGGGAGCAGGATGGAGAGAAAGGGACCAGGATAGAGAATATTGTCCCAGGAGGGACCAGGATGGAGAACATTGTCCCAGGAGGGACCAGGATGGAGAACATTGTCCCAGGACGGACCAGGATGGAGAACATTGTCCCAGGATGGACCAGGATGGAGAACATTGTCCCAGGATGGACCAGGATAGAGAATATTGTCCCAGGAGGGACCAGGATGGAGAGAGGTGTCCCTGAAGGATCAGGATGGACCACTGGGAGATGGTGATGGAGAAGGGGGTTCCAGGAAGGACCAGGAGGGACAGTGGTGTCCCAGGAGGGACCAGGGTGGAGAACATTGACCCAAGAAGGACCAGGATGGAGAATGATGTCCCAGGAGGGACCAGGATGGAGAGAAGGGGACCAGGATGGAGAACATTGTCCCTGGAGGGATCAGGATGGAGAACATTGTCCTGGGATGGACCAGGAAGGAGAAGGGACCAGGATGGAGAACATGGACAA
>NW_020892290.1:616-1222 GCF_003945725.1 Corapipo altera
CATTGTCCTGGGATGGAGCAGGAAGGAGGAGAGGGGACCAGGATGGAGAACATTGTCCTGGGATGGAGCAGGAAGGAGGAGAGGGGACCAGGATGGACAGTGGTGTCCCAGAAGGGAGCAGGATGGAGAGAAAGGGACCAGGATAGAGAATATTGTCCCAGGAGGGACCAGGATGGAGAACATTGTCCCAGGAGGGACCAGGATGGAGAACATTGTCCCAGGACGGACCAGGATGGAGAACATTGTCCCAGGATGGACCAGGATGGAGAACATTGTCCCAGGATGGACCAGGATAGAGAATATTGTCCCAGGAGGGACCAGGATGGAGAGAGGTGTCCCTGAAGGATCAGGATGGACCACTGGGAGATGGTGATGGAGAAGGGGGTTCCAGGAAGGACCAGGAGGGACAGTGGTGTCCCAGGAGGGACCAGGGTGGAGAACATTGACCCAAGAAGGACCAGGATGGAGAATGATGTCCCAGGAGGGACCAGGATGGAGAGAAGGGGACCAGGATGGAGAACATTGTCCCTGGAGGGATCAGGATGGAGAACATTGTCCTGGGATGGACCAGGAAGGAGAAGGGACCAGGATGGAGAACATGGACAA
>NW_020892291.1:0-1222 GCF_003945725.1 Corapipo altera
TGGGAAGTGAAAATAAACTCTAGTTGTGTAAAAGCAAGGAATCAGCGTGCAGAACTTTAAATTTCTCACCCCATGAGCCACCTGAAAGGGGAAGGGAAGGCAGGAGCAGCCCCTCGGCCCATCCAGCAGTTTCAAAGCAAATCTTCCTTCCATTTCTCCTTAGCCTTGACTTCAATTTAGAATTTTCAGGTTTAGGTGGAGTTTTAAATTTACTTTAGTCACAAAGCTAAATTTGGGGTAACATGACAGGCATCTGTTCTTTCTTGACAGATAAATCACAGAGGTCAAAAAGGTTCCCTATTCCCACCCTGCAGGATGGTTGTGAAGAAAGGCTGGGGGACCTTCACTGGCCCCATCCCTCAGTACATCCTTTCACACCAGGGGTCTCTCAGGGTTTTTCTTTGGGGAGACCATCCTGACCTTCATGTTATCCGGGAACTGGAGTCTTCTCTTTCTCATCAGATGTGCCAGTCCTTCTTCTTCTTCCAGGTTTGAACTCTATTCCAGCCCCAGGTCTCTGCTAAACAGGGGTCACCAGGAATGTTGGTCACCAGGTCTGTGCCCAACGGGGGTCCCTGTGGATCATCCAACGCGGGTCCTCCGATGGCTGATGGAGTTGGAGCAGCGGCCGAAGCTCTTCCCGCAGTCGGGGCACTCGGGGCTTCCCTACAGGTGGGTCCGTTGGTGTTTGGTCAAGGCAGCCCTCCGGATGAAGCTCTTCCCACACTCCCCACACTTGTGGGGCCTCTCCCCAGTGTGGATGCGCTGGTGCTTGTGGAGGGTGGAGCTGTTCCTGAAGCTCTTCCCACATTCCCTACATGTGTAGGGCTGCTCTCCGGTGTGGATGTGCTGGTGGCTGAGGAGGTTGGTGCTGTTGCTGAAGCGCTTCCCACATTCCAAGCACTTGTAGGGCCGTTCCCCAGTGTGGATGCGACGGTGGGTGTGGAGGGTGGATCTCTGGCTGAAGCTCTTCCCACATTCCTCACATGTGTAGGGCCTTTCCCCACTATGGATCATCTGGTGTTGGAGCAGGTGGGAGCTCTGTTTGAAGCTCTTCCCACACTCCCCACATGTGTAGGGTCGTTCCCCACTGTGGATGCGACGGTGGGTGCACAGATTGGAGCTGTTCCTGAAGCTCATCCCACACTCCCCACACGTGTAGGGCCGTTCCCCACTGTGGATGCGATGGTGCCTGAGGAGGTCGGTGCTCTTCCTGAAGCTC
>NW_020892292.1:0-87 GCF_003945725.1 Corapipo altera
GCGCTGGCTGCTGTCCCTCGGTGTCCCCTGCTGTCCCCTGGTGTCCCTCGATGTCCCCTGGTGTCCCTTGATGTCCCTCGATGTCCC
>NW_020892292.1:97-1221 GCF_003945725.1 Corapipo altera
TGTCCCTTGATGTCCCTCGATGTCCCTCAGTGTCCCCTGGTGTCCCTCGATGTCCCTCGATGTCCCTCAGTGTCCCTCAGTGTCCCTCGATGTCCCTCAGTGTCCCCTGGTGTCCCCTGGTGTCCCTCGATGTCCCCCGGCTTCCGTGTCGGTGCTGTGGCTGCCCTGTGGGTCGTGCCCCCTCCCCGTGTCCCCTCCGTGTCCCTCAGGGTCCCCCCGTGTCCCCTCCGTGTCCCTCAGGGTCCCCCCGTGTCCCCTCCCCGCTGCAGGAGCCCCCCGTGGGTTGGGGGTCACTGTCCCCGTCCCCATCGTGACGTCACCGTCGCTGTCACCCCTTGGTGACCCTGGGGGGGGTTGGGGACACCCCCGGGCCCCTCCCACTGCCCCCGTGGGCCCGAGGGGGGGGTGACAGCCCGGGATGTCACCGGCCCCTGTGAGACACGTGTGTGATGGGGACGGGTGTGATGCACATGTGTGTGTGATGGGGACAGGTGTGACACATATGTGTATGATGGGGACGGGTGTGATGGACACGTGTGTGTGATGGGGACGGGTGTGATGCACACATGTGTAACAGGGACAGGTGTGACATGCACATGTGTGTGACAGTGCAGGTGTGACACACGCCCGGGGCAGGGCACAGGTGTGACACACAAACATGTGTGACAGGGCTCAGGTGCGTGTGACAGTGACAGAGGCCGCACACGCGTGTCACAGCTCTGGTTGCACACGTATGTTCCCCGTCTGGCCGCACACGCGTGTCAGGGGGCGCAGGGACTGCCTGTACCCCCCCGTGCACACGTGGCAGCCGCCCCTGCGGCCGCTCCCCGGCACACGCGTGTGCCAGGCGTGTGCCAGGCGTGTGCGGGTCCCTGGCCGTGCCGTGGCCGTGGCTGATGCAATCGGTGCGGGGAGAGGGGGGGGGGAACCCCAGCCCCCCCCCCCCCCCGCCACGTGCGAGGCCCGGGGTGGGCAACACGCGTGGGCTCGAGGGGGGGGCACACACAACACACGCGTGACGAGGCGTGTCTCTGTGTGTGTCTGTGTCTGTGTGTGTGTGTGTGTGTGTGTGCTCTGCATCTGCTCCTGGTGGCTCGGCTGAGACCCTTCCCAGTGTCCCCCCC
>NW_020892293.1:0-1221 GCF_003945725.1 Corapipo altera
GCCATCCTGCAGGGGCATCTCCTCAGGCCAGGGCCTCAAAGCTTCCATCTGCTTTCCACTTGGCTCTCCAGAATGTGCCCAACACAACGCCCTGCAGAGGAAAACAGCAGTGACCAGCACAAGGCTGGGAGTGCTCACGGTGGGGGCACCCAGCAGTGCCCTGGCACAGCCAGCGCCGCTCCCAGCACTGGCCTCTCACCCCAGGCCATTGGGCTTGTTCTTCCCTCCAAGGAGGGACAGCAAATGATTAGCTCAGGAGTCCATGTTTGCACTGCATGCACAAGACATGCCCATGTGTCACGGCTTGGGGCTGGGGGGTGGTAGGCTCAGACAAAGTTGATGGCAGAAGCCGTCTCGTTGAGCTACGAGGTGCACAAAGGACCCCCTTGCTTTCCAAATTCCTTCTCAGAGAGGAGCCTGGGGGTGGTTGGATCCAGTCTCAGGCTCAGAGTTTGGTTTTGATTGAAGGAATTATAGAGGTGTGATTCAATCACTTTGTCCTGCAGGTTTTAATGATGGTAAATCAGAAATATTTCTATAAAATGAATTATTTATTATGACAAATGAATAGACAATTGATCAGACAAGGAACAGATGAAAGACCTTAAAGAGAATTATTTACTACACAGTACAAAAGCCAAAACCTCCTAGCAGTATAGTGTAAGATAGGACAGTGCAGTCTATCAAAGTCTTTCTATTAAAGTAATTGGATCAAAGCCAGCAAAAAGAAACAATCCTGAAGCAGAGATTGAGGTAACTCACCCCACAAACACAGGGGGTAGTTATCTCTCTTTCACTTAACTCCTGGGGAGTGGTCATGAAGAGCTGTCCCTGCTTCATGGCAGAAGCTCCACACACTGCAAGGAAGTCTGGGGAAGAATCTGCCATAGGAAAGTTGGACGGGGCATTTATAGTTATAAAGAGTTTCACTGCCAGACATATTTGCAGGCCAGGGAGCAGCTTATCTGTAAAAACCTGCTTCAAAACTAAGATGTAAGTTTGAATTTCATGAACCATTTTGGGTTTAGAATAATTCAACATTAAAAACAGCACCTTGACACCAGCAGTAACTCATCACAGAGAGTGTTTTTTGCATTCTCTGACCAGTTTTTAGGTATTATCAGAGCAGAGCATCCTGCCAGAAATGGTCCCTTGATTCCATGAGGTTGCAAAAACTCTCAGGGTTCCTTTAGTTCCATGAGGTCCTGCAGTGTCACAGTG
>NW_020892294.1:0-1221 GCF_003945725.1 Corapipo altera
TGCCAGCAGCGCTGGTGCTCTGCTGCTGTCGGCAGGTCCTTTTGCAGCAGTTCGGTGAGCTTTTGCTGCTGTGCTTCTTACCCTCCGCTTCAAAGGCCAGCGGGCTCCCGGGAGTCTCTCGGTGGTATCCTCCCACTTCTCAGTGCGCATTCTGTCATCCCAGTCGTAAACCTCCTCTGACGGCAACTGGTATTTGATCATGGCCACCTTACAATTCACAGAGTGCCTTTTGACGGTGACCGGGACCTTGGATTTCAAGGTCACTCTGACATTCTTGGCACAGCCAGGCTGGAGGTGTCCCACCTAGGGAGAACCAGAAAGTCAAGACCAAACTGGAAGCACTGGCAAGGGCAGCACTGACAGCAAAAGGGACTGATATGGCGAGCAGCTGTGCTGGGAATCAGCACCTCAGTGAGGATTTATGTGAGATTTGATAGAGCAAAATATGAACAGAAGGTGTTCCCTCCCAGAACGTGGAGCCTTTTCTGCTGGGCTGACAGCCCTGCCCCAGCAAAGACAGGGATTGCATCTCCTGCATGGCACTGGAACGGGCTCTCACTGGTATGTGGTGACTCCCTGCCAGCTCCCAGGAACACCAGGAAAGGGCCTGAGCAACCGGGAAAGGCAGGGCTGTCCCAGCTCACCTTGGGGGAGAACTGGAATGGGGCATCTGCCAGCAGCCACTCAAACCACATCACCTCCTCCTTGCTGCGGTTGGTGACTGTGAAGGTCTTGTCGAAGAGCTCCCTGACTGCACAATCGCTAAACTCAATGTGATTCACTCTCGCAGCTGTGAAGAAGGAGAGCAAGAGATCTCAGCATGCAGTGAGGTCCATCCACCCCCCTCACTTTAAGAGACACGTGTATGTTCAGCTCTTCCTTGCTCCAAGCCTCCCTCCCTCCCTCTGGGAGGTCCCCAAGCCCCTGGCTGTGCCTGTGCCCAGTGACAAGCAGCACAGCACACACTGCTCTGTGTGCACGGCTGGCAAGCTCACAGGCTCCCAGGTCCAGTGGGTGACAGCCCAGCCCTGGCTAGAGAGAGGACACACATGATCAGACATTTTCCTCTTCCTTGCTCTACCTTGGCAGCCTCTCCTCTCTTACCCTCAATGATGTCGTCCTCCAGATTGCCCTCAGCATTGCTCTTCTGGCTGTCTTCTGCTAGTCCAGGGAGGTTATCAAGGGTGAAGTCATCATTGTGGCCTTCACCCACCAGCTCTA
>NW_020892295.1:0-1220 GCF_003945725.1 Corapipo altera
GGGGGGGGGCACAGGGACACGGGGGGGGTCAGGCGTGGCCTTGCTGTGCCCCCCAGTCCCTCTGTCCCCCCCCCGACCCTACATGGAGCCGATGAAGGCCACGTCGAACCAGAAGGCCAGGCCGTGCACGAGCCCCGAGTGCAGCATGTGGAACTTGAAGGGGATTTCTATCCTGGGGTGGGGGGAGAAAAGGGAAAGGTGAGACCCCCCCCAAAGGGTTGGGAAAGGGATTGGAATCACATTCCCAAAGGGGCAGGGACTGGAATCACATTCCCAAAGGGGCAGGAAAACGGACTGGAATCACATTCCCAGTGGAGCAGGGGAAGGGACTGGAATCACATTCCCAAAGGGGCAGGAGCAGGGATTAGAATCCCATTCCCAGTGGGGTAGGGACTGAAATCCCATTCCCAGTGGGGTAGGGACTGAAATCCCATTCCCAGTGGGACAGGGGAAGGGATTGGAATCACATCCCCAATGGGAGAGGAAAAGGGGCTGGAATCCCATTCCCAGCGGGGCAGGGGAAGGGACTGGAATCACATTCCCAAAGGGGCAGGGGAAGGGGCTGGAATCCCATTCCCAGTGAGGAAGGGGCTGGAACCCCATTCCCAGTGGGGCAGGGGAAGGGATTGGAATCACATCCCCAATGGGAGAGGAAAAGGGGCTGGAATCCCATTCCCAATGGGGCAGGGCCTGGAATCCCATTTCCAGTGGGGCAGGGGAAGGGACTAGAATCACATTCCCAATGGGGCAGGGCCTGGAATCCCATTCCCAGTGGGGCAGGGGAAGGGACTGGATTCCCATTCCCAGTGGGGCAGGGACTGGAATCCCATTCCCGAGGGGGCAGGGGAAGGGACTGGAATCCTATTCCCAAGGGGGCAGGGCCTGGAATCCCATTCCCAGTGGGGTAGTGGAAGGGACTGGATTCCCATTCCCAGTGGGGCAGGGACTGGAATCCCATTCCCGAGGGGGCAGGGGAAGGGACTGGATTCCCATTCCCAGTGGGGCAGGGCCTGGAATCCCATTCCCGAGGGGGCAGGGGAAGGGGCTGGATTCCCATTCCCAGTGGGGTAGTGGAAGGGGTTGGCCCTGTCCCACCCCCTTGGGGCAGAGTTTGGTGCCCAAGGGACCCCGGGGGGGGCTCAGCCCGGGGGGGGTTTCACCCCGAGGCCCCCCCAGGACCCCCCCCAAGGTCTCCCCCACCTGTGCAAGTCGCCCTCCTT
>NW_020892296.1:0-1220 GCF_003945725.1 Corapipo altera
GGGGGCAGTTTTGGGGGGGTCAGATGGGGCTGGGGGGGGCAATTCAGGGTGTGTGGGGAGCAATTTTGGGGGGAAAAGGGGGCATTTCAGAGGCTTGGGGGCAGTTTTGGGGGGGTCAGGTGGGGCTGGGGGGCAATTTCGGGGCCAGTTCGGAGGTTTAGGGGCAGTTTTGCGGGTTCAGATGGGGCTGGGGGGGCAATTTCGGGGGCAGTTCAGAGGTTTGGGGGCAACTTTGGGGGGGCAATTCGAGGACCAATGGGGGGCAAAAAATGACAAAGGGGGGCAAATAATGTAAATACAAACCCGGGGGGGGCAAATTTGAGGGGAGGGGGATCCCAAAAACCAACACAAAAACCCCCACGACCAAATCCCAAAAACACCCCTCATGGAGGGGGGGGCTTTAATTGCCAAAATACCCCCCGGGGGGGCTTTTATTGTCCCCCAAACCCCTTTTTTTTAGGAATTCTTTTAGGAATTCTTTTAGGAATCCTCCTTCTCCTGCAACCTGTGGGCAGAGGGGGGACAAGGGGGTTATAGGGGGGGGTCTGGGGGGTGTCCCCACACCCCGGGGGGGGTTATTCATTTGGGGGGGGTCTCACCTGCAGCGGGGGCAGGTGTAGAAGACGCTCTGCCCCTCGTCGGCCGAGCGCATCTGCCGGGTGTGGTAGGACATCCCCTCGTGCCCACAGCGGGGGCATTTCCGCTCCACCTGCCCCCCCCGGCCCCAAAATTAGGGTCAAATTCCCCCCCGGGGTCGGAGGAGGGGGTTAAACCCATCCCAAAAAGGGGGGGAGACCCCCAGTGGTTTTTTTGGGGTGGGGGTCCCTCCCAGTGGTTTTTTTGCCCCTCCCAGCAGGTTTTTCCCCTCCCCAGCGGGTTTTTTTTTTGGGGTGGGGGTCCCTCCCACTGGGTTTTTTTGGGGTGGGGGTCCCTCCCACTGGGTTTTTCCCCTCCCCAGGGGTTTTTTTTTTTGGGGTGGGGGGTTCCCTGCCCTCACCATGGGCCCCTCGGTGCCGGGGGGAGCAGCAGAGCCCCCCCCCCCTCCCCGCCCGGGGCTCGAGCCGGTTGAACTCGATGGAGCTGCGGACGGAGCGACCCTCGAAATCTGGGAATGTTGGGGGGGAAAAACATCAAACCTCAGATCGGGGGGGGGTTTGGGGGGTCCCAGGGGAGCCCCCCCCTCACTGACCAGCGCAGTGGAAGGTGAAGGAGCAGCGGGG
>NW_020892297.1:0-1220 GCF_003945725.1 Corapipo altera
CCCCTGCCCGTGCCCACGGCCCCACAGTGCCAGGCCTGGCCTAAAGCCGGCTTTGTTGGGCAGAGCCTGGCCAGCGGGACCCCCTTGGAGCCGCCCCGCAGCCTCCCCTGGGCTGGAGGCACCCGCAGGAATTGTCCCAGTGCCTGAGCTGCGGGATCGGCTGCCCCGGGGCTGCCGTGTGGGCTGGGGGGGAGCAGGAGGGGTCGTGGGGAGGGATTTCTGCTGAGCCACAGTTCTGGCTCTGGGGCAGTCAGGATGTGAGGCCTTGCTCATTGCCTCTTGTATCCCCTAAATCTGTATGCCATGTGGTGGATTGGGTTTGTTTAAGCTGTTCCTATTATTCCATGACGGGTGAGGAGTTCTTTCCTGGAGTGCCGTGCCTGTCAGCAAAACACCAGACCCAAAGGATCCGGGCAAGTGCAGCACTGGAAGAGACAGGAATACTCAAAAATGTACCAGTTCTCAGGAAGCTCAACTTTGTAAAACATTTATGGAGCTAAAACTCCACAACCTTGAGCTGTTGGGTCCCAAATACTATGGGAGGGAGAGGCAGAAAATCCCCCTGCTGCTGGGGCTGAACTGTCTGCAGGGAGTGGGCAGGACTTGGCCCTGATGCCTGAGTCCATCTTTAGGATGGATCCCAACTGTGAGCCCCTGGCTCCATAACTTGAGAAGATGGTGTTCCTGCAAGCACAGCTGCTGGGTTGGTGGTCCTGTGGGCACCCCTTGCCCTGGCCTGCTGTGAATGTGTTTGTGTTGCAGCCCAATAAAGTCCCTTTCAGTGGTGATTGTGTCATTTTTGTGTCAGTTCCTCTCCCCTCTTCCCCTGCCCCAGTGGCTGCATCACTGGCTTGTGCCTAAATGAACTCTTCCCCTGCAGCAGTTCCCTGCTGCTCTCAGAGAGGGTGGAGCTGAGGTCCCTGAGCAAAGAGAAAAAGGATCCATCCAAGGCAGGCCCATGCTCACCCCCTGCCTTCCTCCAGCCTCCCCTGTTTACAGTTCCCATCCCTGCTGGACACACAGCCTGTTCCCAAACAACCCCTGTTCCTGTTCTCTCTCCATGTCTCCCCTCACAACTCCCCTCCTATGATCTCCAGCTGCCCAGGCCCCTGTTTTTGAGGGGCATTGCTGGGCTGCTGCCCCCCCATTCCTTATAAATGAAGTGCCAAGAGTCCCAAGGGCAGAGAGGTCTGCAGGGAATCAGTGCCAAGAGCTGCCCG
>NW_020892298.1:0-604 GCF_003945725.1 Corapipo altera
GAGGGGAAATGGGCGTGGTCATCGAGGGGGTGGGTGTGTCCCAGGAAATGGGCGTGGTCATTTAAGGGAGAGGTGTGTCACCAGAAATGGGCGTGGTCATTGATGGATTGGGCGTGTCAGAGGAAATGGGCGTGGCCATGGTGGGAATGGGTGTGGCCATTGAGGGTGGGTGTGTCCCAGGAAATGGGTGTGGTCATTGGGGGTGTCACAGGAAATGGGCGTGGCCATGGTGGGAATGGGTGTGGTCACTGAGGGGTGGGCGTGTCCCAGGAAATGGGTGAGGTCATTGGGGGTGGGTGTGTCACAGGAAGTGGGCGTGGTCACTGAAGGGATGGGTGTGTCACAGGAAGTGGGTGTCCGAAAAATGGGCGTGGTCACCGGGGTGAATATGTCAGAAAATGGGTGTGGCCATTGAGGGGGTGGGTGTGTCACAGGAAATGGGCGTGGCCATGGTGGGAATGGGTGTGGCCATTGAGGGGTGGGCGTGTCCCAGGAAATGGGTGTGGTCATTGAGGGGGTGGGTGTGTCAGGAAATGGGCGTGGTCATTGGGGTGGGCGTGTCAGAGGAAATGGGCGTGGCCATGGTGGGAAGGGGTGTGGTCAT
>NW_020892298.1:704-1220 GCF_003945725.1 Corapipo altera
GACCCCCCCGACCCCCCCAAATTTGGGGTCCCGCCCCCTCTGACCCCCAATATTTGGGTTCCCCTCCTTGAAATGACCCCTCCCCCTCGACACCCCCACCCCCCAAATTTGGGGGTCCCCCCTCCCCCACTCACCTGCTCCTCGGGGCAGATTTCGGGGGGCACCGGCACCGCTGGGAGGGGGGGAGGAGCCACAAAAAAGGGGGCGTGGTCACAAAATGAGGGCGTGGCCATGAAGAAAACAGGGCGTGGTCAGCGAGGAAAGGGGCGTGGCCGGTGATGGAAGGGGCGTGGTCAAATGGGAAAGGGGCGTGGTCACATAAAGGGGGTGTGGACGTTGAGGGGAAATGGGCGTGGTCATCGAGGGGGTGGGTGTGTCCCAGGAAATGGGCGTGGTCATTTAAGGGAGAGGTGTGTCACCAGAAATGGGCGTGGTCATTGATGGATTGGGCGTGTCAGAGGAAATGGGCGTGGCCATGGTGGGAATGGGTGTGGCCATTGAGGGTGGGTGTGTCCC
>NW_020892299.1:0-1220 GCF_003945725.1 Corapipo altera
TTGTTGTGGGAGGAATCTTCGTCCATATGCAATTTTGGGAGTCAGGTTGACAGTTGGGAGGCAGGACTGAAAACAGGAAACAACAGGCATTCTTGGCAGGAAAGAAAGCCTGGAATCTTTGGCTTTGTGGTGTATTTGGTGGACCAGCGTGGACACTCTGTGGGCAGCAAGAGTTTTCTGTTCTGTTGCCTTTGGTGTGGAAGGAATCTCTGTTTGTATGTAACTTTGGGAGTCGGGCTGTCAGTCGGAAGGTAGGTCTTAAAACAGGAAACAACAGCCCTTCTCCCCAGGAAAGAACCCCTGGAAACTTTGACCTGGTACTGCAGTTAGTGTGTCTCCCTGGGGACTCCATGGGCAGCAAGAGGTTTCTGTGCTGACCCCTTTGTTGTGGGAGGAATCTTCGTGCGTATGCAATTTTGGATGTAGGGCTGGCATTTGGGAGGCAAGGTTGAAAACAGGAAACAACAACCCTTATCCTCTGGAAAGAAAACCTGCAAGCTTTGGCTTTGTGATGCAGTTGGTGGAGCAGCCTGGGGACTCCATGAGAAAAAAGCGGTTTCTGATGGTCTCTTTGCTGTTGGAGGAATCTTCGTCTGTATGCAATTTTGGGATTTGGGCTGTCAGCTGGGAGGCAAGGTTGAAAACAGGAAACAGCAGCCGTTATCCCCAGCAAAGAAAGCCTGCAAGCTTTGACTTTGTGGTGCAGTTGGTGGGTCAGGCTGGGCACTCTACGGGCAGTCCTAGCTTTCTTTGTTGGCACCTTTGGTCTTCGAGGAATCTTCGTCCGTATGCCATTTTGGGATTCAAACTGGTAGTGGTGAGACAGGGCTGAAAACAGGAAACAGCAGGCGTTATCCGCAGGAAAGAAAGCCTGGAAGCTTTGGTTTTGTGGGGCAGTTGGTGGAGCAGCCTGGGGACTCGATGAGAAGTAAGAGCTTTCTGTGCTGGCAACTTTGGTGTGGGAGGAATATTTGTTTGGATGCAATTCTGGGAGTCGGGTTGTCAGTTGGGAGGCACGGCTGAAAACAGAAACTACAACCTTTACTTCCAGGAAATTAAACCTGGAAGTTTTGGGATTCTTGTGCAGTTGGTTTGTCCGCCTGGGGATTGCATGGGCAGCTAGATCTTTCTGTGCTGGCACCTTTGGTTGGAGAGAAATCATCGTGCGTATGCAATTTTGGGAGTGAGGGTGACAGTTGGGAGGCAGGTGTGAAAACAGG
>NW_020892300.1:0-1219 GCF_003945725.1 Corapipo altera
TTGACAAACCCACCCCCCATTTTTGACAACCCCACCCCCTTTCCGCTGTGGGGAGCCCCAGAGCCCCCCGGGAGCCCGCGGGGTTCACCCCGAGGGTTTTTGGGACGAAAGGACTCGTTCGTTCTCCGGGCGATCCCCGGGGGGGTCTCTCCCCTCCGTGGGGGTCGCAGCCTCTTCCGTCCCCCATCCCAGGGTCACTCGGGAAGGGTCCCCGTTCCACGGTCATTCGGGGAACACTTGGGGAAGGGTCCCCGTTCCTCGGTCATCGGGGAAGGGTCCCCATCCCACGGGCACTCGGGGAAAACTCGGGGAAGGTTCCCCGTTCCTCGGTCATCGGGGAAGGGTCCCCGTCCCAGGGTCACTCGGGGAAGGGTTCCCGTCCCACGGACACTGGGGAAGGGTCCCCGCCCCACTCGGGGAAGGGTCCCCGTTCCTCCGTCATAGGGGAAGGGTCCCCGTTCCACGGTCACTCGGGGAACACTCGGGGAAGGGTCCCCGTCCCAGGGTCACTCGGGGAAGGGTCCCCATCCCAGGGTCACTCGGGGAAGGGTCCCCATCCCACGGACACTGGGGAAGGGTCCCCGTTCCACGGTCATAGGGGAAGGGTCCCCATCCCGGGCACTGGGGAAGGGTCCCCGTCCCACTCGAAGAAGGGTCCCCGTCCCAGAGTCACTCGGGGAACACTCGGGGAAGGGTCCCCGTCCCACGGACACTGGGGGAGGGTCCCCGTCCCACTCGGGGAAGGGTCCCCGTTCCACGGACACTGGGGAAGGGTCCCCATCCCGTCCCACTCGGGGAAGGGTCCCCGTTCCTCGGTCATTGGGGAAGGGTCCCCATCCCACGGGCACTCGGGGAACACTCGGGGAAGGGTCCCCGTTCCTTGGTCATCGGGGAAGGGTCCCCATCCCGTCCCACTTGGGGAAGGGTCCCCGTTCCTCGGTCATCGGGGAAGGGTCCCCATCCCGAGGTCATCGGGGAAGGGTCCCCCTCCCACGGGCACTGGGGGAACACTCGGGGAAGGGTCCCAGTTCCATGGACACTGGGGAAGGGTCCCCGTCCCGAGGTCATCGGGGAAGGGTCCCCGTCCCAGAGTCACTCGGGGAACACTCGGGGAAGGGTCCCCGTTCCACGGTCATAGGGGAAGGGTCCCCATCCCGAGGTCATCGGGGAAAGGTCCCCATCCCGTGGGCACTGGGGAAGGGTCCCCGTCCCGAGGTCA
>NW_020892301.1:0-376 GCF_003945725.1 Corapipo altera
AACCAGTTTAACCCCATTTCAAACCAGTTTAACCCCACTTCAAACCAGTTTAACCCCATTTTTAACCAGTTTAACCCCACTTCAAACCAGTTTAACCCCATTTTTAACCAGTTTAACCCCATTTTAAACCAGTTTAACCCCATTTTTAACCAGTTTAACCCCAATTCAAACCAGTTTAACCCCAATTCAAACCAGTTTAACCCCATTTCAAACCAGTTTAACCCCAATTCAAACCAGTTTAACCCCATTTTAAACCAGTTCCCCCCTTTTTTTTACCCATTTTCCCCCATTTTAATCCGCTTTCCTCCCCCCTTTTTTAACCATTTTTGCCCCTTTTTTCCCCATTTCTGATGTTGTTTTTGGGGGGGGGGGGGGG
>NW_020892301.1:476-1219 GCF_003945725.1 Corapipo altera
GGGGGGGAGGGGGAACCCCCCCAAACCCCCCCATAAATAGGGACTAAAAAAAAAGGGGGGGTCGGGGAAAGGGGGGGATTTTGGGGTCATTCGAGGGGATTTTGGGGTCATTCGAGGGGATTTTGGGGTCATTTGAGGGGATTTTGGGGTCCTTTGAGGGGGTTTTGGGTCCTTTGAGGGGGTTTGGGGTCGTTAAAGGGGGATTTTGGGGCCCCCCCAGACCCTTTTTGGGGGGATTGAGGGAAAAAACCCCGAAATTTTGGTCAAAACCTCCGGTTTTTGAGGGAAAAGGCGGAAAAATTCGGGGGGAAACGACGGAATTCTGAGGGGAAAACCCCAAATTATGAGGAAAATACCCAGAATTCTGAGGGGAAAACTCCAAATTTTGAGAAAAATACCCAAAATTCTGAGGGGAAAACTCCAAATTCTGACAAAAATACCTCAAATTCTGCGGGAAAACCTCCAAATTTTGACAAAAATACCTCAAATTCTGATAAAAATCCCCAGAATTCTGAGGGGAAAACACCAAATTCTGACAGAAATCCCCCAAATTCTGAGGGAAAACCCCAAAATTCTGAGGGGAAAAACGCGAATTCTGAGGGGAAAACTCCAAATTCTGAGAGAAATCCCCCAAAATCTGAGGTTAAAAACCGAATTCTGACACAAATCCTCCAAATTCTGAGGGGAAAACACCAAAATCTGACAGAAATCCCCCAAATTCTGACCAAAAAAAACCCCTCAAA
>NW_020892302.1:0-439 GCF_003945725.1 Corapipo altera
CTTCGAGGAATCTTCGTCCGTATGCCATTTTGGGATTCGAGCTGGCAGTCGTGAGACAGGACTGAAAACAGGAAACAGCAGGCATTCTCTCAAGGAAAGAAAGCCAGGAAGCTTTGGTTTTGTGGGGCAGTTGGTGGAGCAACCTGGACACTCTATAAGCAAGTAGAACTTTCTGTCATGGTCTCTTTGCTGTTGGAGGAATCTTCGTCTGTATGCAGTTTTAGGATTTTGTCTGGCATTTGGGAGGCAAGGTTGAAAACAGGAAACAGCAGTCGTTATCCCCAGCAAAGAAAGCCGGGAAGCTTTGACTTTGTGGTGCAGTTGGTGGGTCAGGTTGGGCACTCTACGGGCAGTACTAGTTTTCTTTGCTGACACCTTTGGTCTTCGTGGAATCTTCGTCCGTATGCCATTTTGGGATTCGAACTGGCAGTGGTGAGAC
>NW_020892302.1:539-1219 GCF_003945725.1 Corapipo altera
ACTCCATGAGAAGCATGAGCTTTCTGTGCTGGCAACTTTGGTGTGGGAGGAATCTTTGTTTGTATGCAATTCAGGGAGTCGGGCTGTCAGTTGGGAGGCACGGCTGAAAACAGAAACTACAACCTTTACTTCCAGGAAAGGAAACCTGGAAACTTTGGGTTCATGGTGCAGTTGGTTTGTCAGCCTGGGGAGTCCATGGGCAGGAAGAACTCTCTGTGCTGGCACCTTTGTTGTGGGAGGAATCTTCGTCCATATGCAATTTTGGATGTAGGGCTGGCATTTGGGAGGCAAGGTTGAAAACAGGAAACAGCAACCCTTCTCCTCTGGAAAGAAAGCCTGCAAACTTTGGCTTTTTGGTCCAAGTGGTTGACCAGGCTGGACACTCCATGAGCAGCAAGAACTTTCTGTCATGGTCTCTTTGCTGTTGGAGGAATCTTCATCTGTATGCAATTTTGGGATTTGGGCTGGCATTTGGGTGGCGAGGTTGAAAACAGGAAACAGCAGCCGTTATCCCCAGCAAAGAAAGCCGGGAAACTTTGACTTTGTGGTGCAGTTGTTGGGTTAGGCTGGGCACTCTACGGGCAGTACTAGCTTTCTTTGCTGGCTCCTTTGGTCTTCGAGGAATCTTCGTCCGTATGCCATTTTGGGATTCGAACTGGCAGTCGTGAGACAGGACTGAA
>NW_020892303.1:0-1219 GCF_003945725.1 Corapipo altera
TGCTCTGGGCCCTGCAGGTCCTTGCCCTGCTCCCAAGGGCTGGGGGGTGCTTAATGGTCAGGGCTTGGGCTTTAGAGCTCAGGCTGGGGATGAGGCAGAACTTTGGGAGGTTTGTTGTTCTGCTGGCAGTGTCTGGTTCATGGTTAGGGGAAGAGCTTTTTAGGCTGGGTTAGGATTAAAGCTTGGCTTTTCATACTGGTACTATAGGTTTGGGAATGGGGTAGGCATTGGAGTACAAATAAGAGCCTGGAGTTCTGGGTTTGGGCTTTTTCTGCCTTGGAATGAGAGCAGTGGATTCCTTTCAGTGGGAGGGGCAGCACTTTGGGTAGTGTTGGGGTTTGAGGTTACAAAGAGGGTTAAGGTCTATTAAGAATGTTTGCACAGTCAGTGTTTCAGCACCCTCATCATTTCCTGAACCCGGTTTTACCTCATCAAAATCTTTCCTGTCTGTTGGCCAAGCCCCTCTTTCCTTCCCAAAATATCCAATCCATTTTGTCCCAGTTCCGCCTAATCTCCCCCAAACTTTCATCTGGGTGGGATCAGCTTTGTGATGACACACATGGAATCAAGGGGCCATTGTGCCACTGCAGGGCCTCATGGAAACAAAGGAACCCTGGGACACTGTGCAAATCAAGGAGGCATCGTGCCACTGAAGGCCCTATGCACCAGAGGACACTGTGGAAACTCATGGAAAGCAGGGGCCATTTTGGCACTACAGGGCCCTCTGGAGCCAAAGGAACCCATGGACAAATTGGAATCTCATGGAATCAAGGTGCCATTGTGACACTACAGGGCCTTATGGATGCAAAGGAGCACCAGGACTCTGTGGAATCTTGTGGGACAAAGGGGCCATTGTGACCCTGAGGAATCCCATGGAATCCAGAGGCCATTGTGACCCTGAGGAATCTCATGGAATCCAGAGGCCATTGTGACCCTGAGGAATCCCATGGAATCCAGAGACCATTGTGACCCTGAGGAATCCCATGGAATCCAGAGGCCATTGTGACCCTGAGGAATCCCATGGAATCCAGAGGCCATTGTGACCCTGAGGAATGCCATGGAATCCAGAGGCCATTGTGACACTGAGGAATCCCGTGGAATCCAGAGGCCATTGTGACCAGGCATTATGGAGCCAAAGGGACCCTTGGACACTGCAGAACCTCGTGGAAACCCGGACACTGTGGAACCTTGTGGTCCCACGGGGCCATTTGGACACAGT
>NW_020892304.1:0-1218 GCF_003945725.1 Corapipo altera
CTGGAGGTGTTTAAGCAAAGACTGGCCATGGCCCTGAGTGCCGTGCTCTGCTTGACGTGCTGGGGATGGGGCGTAGGCTGGACGCCGGTTGATCTCCCAAGTCTCTGATCTCACAACCTCATGGACTCTGGGCTTCTGTACCATCCCAGCCTTTGGGGACAGCGTGCTGGTGGCTCAGAGGCTCCGTCCTTGCCTTGCCTTGCCCATCTGCTGGCTGCCAGGCAAGGACCTTGTGACATCACAGCCTCTGTGGAAGAGTGCAGTGGCTGAAATGTGTCAACGCTGCGTCCCCGTGCCCAGAGCCTGGGCAGAAGTCGGCTGGCAGGGACGGGCAGAGACTGTGCAGAGGTGTCAGCTCGTCCCGCAGCAGCACGATGGCCAGTCAGGGCATCTGCTGGCTCCTCAGGCTCTGTGTGCTCCTGCTCTTGCCTGGCCCACTCGAGCCTTGCAGCCGTGCCACAGGTGCCATTGGTGAGAAGCGGGGTTTTCCTTGCATGGCCCCTTGCCAGAAAAGGCAGGAGAGGCTGGAGAGAGGGGAAGGAGGGGGGTCAGGCCGCTGGGATGGTGCCAGCGGGCCGTGAGCCCGAAGCCAGCAAGGCCTCGGGCCCAGACGGTGTCAGGTGGGGACTGAGAGCCCCCAGGGAGGAGGAAAGCTGGGCAGGCCCCAAGGCTCCTGGGCCTCTTCCTTGGCAGCCCTTTGGCCAAGGCCCCCAGGCAGAGGTGGGGCTCAGCCCCTGCCCAGCAGTGGGGCACAGGCTGAGCCCCAGGGACAGCAGAGCCAGAGCCTGAGCTCTCCTTCCTGCAGCGTCTGCCTGGGGCAGCCCAGCCAGGCCTGAGTCTCTCCAGGAGAGGCCAAGCCCAGCCAGAGAGGGCTCAGCCCTCTGAGGCTGCACTCACTGCAAAGGGAACAAAACATTGCCCCAGAGGACATCCTGCCCCCAAATGGAGAACTGGAAAGGTCAAGAATAAAAAAGTCATCCCCCTCCATTGTTCAAGAAATGTTTCGACCTCTTTCCTATAAGCAGCATCCAGGACTCGGGTCACCCAGTTTTCTCTCGGACAAGGGTTTCTCCGTGGTTCCCCTCAATTCCGAGGTTCAAGGGGGTCCCAGCACACTTTGGGATGTGTTGGATGCTGTGTTGGGGTGCAGATGTCCCCCCAAAGCTCCCCGAGAACAGGGTGACACAAGGGGGGGCACAGAGGGGTCCCCATTCTTGA
>NW_020892305.1:0-1218 GCF_003945725.1 Corapipo altera
CCCCAGGGACTGGAGGTGGGAGCTCAGGGAACAGCCCCAGGGACTGGAGGTCGAGCTCAGGGAACAGCCCCCAGGGACTCGTCGTAGAAAGCCTGGAGGCCCCGGGGGGGCTGCAGGGGGGGGCTCCTGCCCAGCACCTCCCGACGGAAGTTCTCCCTCATCCAGCCATAGACCAAACTGTGCAGGAAGCCCTGCAGGGACACACTCAGGGCCTGGGGGAGAGAGGGAGAGGGAGAGGGAGAGAGGGAGAGGGCAGAGCCAGTGCTGCCATTCCCTGTCCCTGCAGACCCCAGGACCAGCCCAGGCTGGGTGACACAGGGACAGGTGACACAGGGACAGGTGACACAGGGCCATGGGGAGGTGTCTCTCCTCATGATGTGGTTAATTGAACCACATCAAACCCCTGGGAAGAGCCAAAGGGTGAAACCCCGACCGTCAACCCTGTGGGAAGAGCCAGGCTGGGCCCAGGGCTGTGTCCTCACCCCGCAGTCAGTGAGGTCCAGGCTGTCCCCAAGCCCTGTCACAGCCCCTGGCCCTGCAGGGCCCAGCACCACTGACACGTTGGGTGGGGACAAAAGTCCGACTGGGGAGCCCTGGAAGTGGGGTTTTACTCACTGCAGCAACGTAGAGGACAAGGACCGAGGCGGGTTTGATGGTGGTGAAGGAGAGGAGGGTGAGGAGGAAGGCTGTGGGTGGGAGACAAAAGGACAGTCTTGGGTGGGACACCCCCACCGTGACCCTGCGGGGCTGGGGGGGCCCTGGGACACCCCC
This sequence comes from Corapipo altera, assembly GCF_003945725.1. Taxonomy (NCBI): domain Eukaryota; kingdom Metazoa; phylum Chordata; class Aves; order Passeriformes; family Pipridae; genus Corapipo; species Corapipo altera. The sequence goes on from NW_020892305.1 coordinate 772, forward strand.
CCCCCGGACTTGCCTGGTGTCCAGCAGAGCAGGAAAACCAGCTGGAAGCAGCGGGAGGCTTTGCTGACGCTGCGGCCGCTCCCGCCCCCAAAGCCCGCGTCCCTCTCCAGGGGCAGCAAAGGCACCGCGACCGTCCCGCGGCAGCGGAGCCTCACCCGGCGGTACAGGAGCTGGGGAGGGGCCCGGGGGGCTCAGCGGGGCCGTCCCGGACCCCAAACCCGCCCCTGCCCCGCGCCCTCACCGTGCAGCAGCCGAGCACCAGCAGCAGGTACAGGAGGAAGATGATTTTCTCCGCCAGCCCCGCGTCGTTCTCACCGAGGTACTGGGAGGCAACGGGAACTCCGTGGGGCCGGGGCAGCCCTGCCCCGAGCTGTGCCAGCCCTGCCCCGAGCTGTACCTGCCCTGCCCCGAGCTGTGCCAGCCCTGCCCCGAGCTGTGCCAACCCTG
>NW_020892306.1:0-404 GCF_003945725.1 Corapipo altera
GGGGGGGGGGTGGTCAAAACTCACCTGCCCAGGTGAGGTGATCTCATCTGTGCTGGTCAGGGATAGGTGAGACTCACCTTTACCGGTCAGTGTGGGGTCACACCTGTCCAGATGAGGTGATTACACGTGTCCAGGTGAACACGTGACACACCTGTCCAGGTGACATGGCCTTACTTGTCCCTCACCTGTCCCTCACCTGTCCCTCACCTGTCCTTCACCTGTCCCTCACCTGTCCCTCACCTGTCCTTCACCTGTCCCTCACTTGTCCCCCCCAGATCCTGTCCAACCGCACCATGGTCCAGCTGGGGGTGGGTGGGACTCACCTGGGCTGGTCAGGGGTGGTCAGAACTGACCTGCCCAGGTGACCTGACCTCACCTGTCCCTCACCTGTCCCTCACCTGTCC
>NW_020892306.1:504-1218 GCF_003945725.1 Corapipo altera
TGGGGGTGGGTGGGACTCACCTGGGCTGGTCAGGGGTGGTCAGAACTCACCTGTCCCTCACCTGTCCCTCACCTGTCCCCCCCCCAGATCCTGTACAACCGCACCATGGTCCAGCTGGGGGTGGGTGGGGCTGGTCGAAACTCACCTGCCCAGGTGACCTGACCTCACCTCACCTGTCCCCCCCAGATCCTGTACAACCGCACCATGGTCCAGCTGGGGGTGGGTGGGACTCACCTGGGCTGGTCAGGGGTGGTCAGAACTGACCTGCCCAGGTGACCTGACCTCACCTGTCCCTCACCTGTCCCTCACCTGTCCCCCCCGCAGATCCTGTCCAACCGCACCATGGTCCAGCTGGGGGTGGGTGGGACTCACCTGGGCTGGTCAGGGCTGGACAGAACTCACCTGTCCCTCACCTGTCTCTCACCTGTCCCCCCCCAGATCCTGTACAACCGCACCATGGTCCAGCCGGGGGTGGGTGGGGCTGGTCAAAACTCACCTGTCCAGGTGACCTGATCTCACCTGTCCCCCCCAGATCCTGTCCAACCGCACCATGGTCCAGCCGGGGGTGGGTGGGACTCACCTGGGCTGGTCAGGGGTGGTCAGAACTGACCTGCCCAGGTGACCTGACCTCACCTGTCCCTCACCTGTCCCTCACCTGTCCCCCCCGCAGATCCTGTCCAACCGCACCATGGTCCAGCTGGGGGTGGGTGGGAC
>NW_020892307.1:0-604 GCF_003945725.1 Corapipo altera
TGGGGTGGGAAAACCGGGATTTGGGGTGGGATTGGAGACCTGGAGGGTGGGATTCGGGGTGGGAAAAGGGGATTCAGGGGGGGAAAAGCTGGAATTTGGGGTGGGAAAAGCCGGGATCCAGGGGGGAAAATCGGCCTTTTGGGGTGGAAAACCCGGGATTTTTGGTGGGAAACCGGGATCTGGGGTGGAATTCCGGATTCCAGGGATGGGATGGGGGGGGGAAAATGAGGATTTGAGGTGGGAAAAGCTGGGATTGGGGTGGGAAAAGCTGAGATTCGGGAGGGGAAATCGGCCTTTTGGGGTGGAAACTCGGGATTTGGGGTGGAAAAACCGGGATCTGGGGTGGAAAAATCGGGATTTGGGATGGGATTCCGGATTCAGGGATGAGAACCGGGTGGGAAAATGAGGATTTGAGATGGGAAAAGCTGGAATTGGGGTGGGAAAAGCCGGGATCCGGGGAGGGGAAATCGGCCTTCTGGGGTGGAAACTCGGGATTTGGGGTGGAAAAACCGGGATTTGGGGTGGGAAACCCGGGATTTGGGGTGGAATGGAGACCCGGGGGGTGGGATTCGGGGTGGAAAATGAGGATTTGAGGTGGGAAAAG
>NW_020892307.1:614-1218 GCF_003945725.1 Corapipo altera
TGGGGTGGGAAAACCGGGATTTGGGGTGGGATTGGAGACCTGGAGGGTGGGATTCGGGGTGGGAAAAGGGGATTCAGGGGGGGAAAAGCTGGAATTTGGGGTGGGAAAAGCCGGGATCCAGGGGGGAAAATCGGCCTTTTGGGGTGGAAAACCCGGGATTTTTGGTGGGAAACCGGGATCTGGGGTGGAATTCCGGATTCCAGGGATGGGATGGGGGGGGGAAAATGAGGATTTGAGGTGGGAAAAGCTGGGATTGGGGTGGGAAAAGCTGAGATTCGGGAGGGGAAATCGGCCTTTTGGGGTGGAAACTCGGGATTTGGGGTGGAAAAACCGGGATCTGGGGTGGAAAAATCGGGATTTGGGATGGGATTCCGGATTCAGGGATGAGAACCGGGTGGGAAAATGAGGATTTGAGATGGGAAAAGCTGGAATTGGGGTGGGAAAAGCCGGGATCCGGGGAGGGGAAATCGGCCTTCTGGGGTGGAAACTCGGGATTTGGGGTGGAAAAACCGGGATTTGGGGTGGGAAACCCGGGATTTGGGGTGGAATGGAGACCCGGGGGGTGGGATTCGGGGTGGAAAATGAGGATTTGAGGTGGGAAAAG
>NW_020892308.1:0-1217 GCF_003945725.1 Corapipo altera
GGAAGAGTTGGAGAGTGGTGGGAAGTGATGGGAAGAGGTGGGAAGTGGTGGGAAGATTAGGGAAGGGCTGGAAAGTGGTGGGAAGTGTTGGGAAGAGGTGGGAAGTGGTGAGAAGAGGTAGGAAGAGTTGGGAAGAGGTGAGAAGAGCTGGAAAGTGGTGGGAAGAGATGGGAAGGGTTGGAAAGTGGTGGGAAGAGTTGGGAAGAGCTGGAAAGTGGTGGGGGGCAGTGGGACATGATGGGAAGAGGTGGGGAGCGGTGCCGGCCGCTGCCTCCCTCCGCGCCGTCCCCCTCGGGGACATCCCCCCGACGCCATTCCCGGGATTTCCCCCCCCTTTCCCAGGAGGGAATCGCTGGGTGGGAGCCGCGGGTGCCGTGACCCTCCCCCTGTTGGGTGGGGGGTGACACCCAACCCCGTGTCCCTCCCTTTTTGCCCCCTCTGCAGGAGTTCAGCCGGTTCCTGCGGCGCCGGCACGGCCGGAGCGTGTCGGTGTCGGACCGCATGGAATTCCTGAACGGGTGGTACATCCTGCTCGTCGTCAGCGACGTCCTCACCGTGCTGGGCACCCTCATGAAGATTGGCATCGAGGCCAAGGTCAGGGGGGCACATGGGGGGGACCTGGGGGGACCTGGGACTGCTGCCACCGCTGTCCCCTGCGCCCTGGGAAGGGACATTGTCACCCCTGGGTGTTGGCAGTGCCCCAGTGACAATGTCCTGGATGTCATCAGAGCCCTCCAGGAGGGGACATTGTCACCCCACAGCCACCCCTGGGTGTTGGCAGTGCCCCAGTGACAATGTCCTGGATGTCCCCTGTGCTCCAGGAGGGGACATTGTTGCCCCACAGCCACCCCTGGGTGTTGTCACCACCCTGGTGACATCCTGGCTGTCCCTGGTGTCCCACTGGTGTCCCCCATCTCCCCAAGGTGTCCCCAGGGTCACCCCAGAGTCCCTTTGGGGTGGCAGCTCCTGGGGTGCGGTGGCACCGGGATTTCCCTCCGGGGGGGTTGTTGGGGCCTTGGGGACATTGTCCAGGTGCCAGTGTCCCCAGTGTCCCCAGTGCCCCCAGTGTCCCCAGTGTCCCTCCCATGTCCCCAATGTCCCCAGTGTCCCCAGTGTTCCCAATGTCCCCAGTGTCCCCAGTGTCCCCAGTGTCCCCAATGTCCCCAGTGCCCCCAGTGTCCCCAAAGTGTCCCCAGTGTCCCCAGAGTCCCCAGTGC
>NW_020892309.1:0-1217 GCF_003945725.1 Corapipo altera
AGAAATATATAGAGAAATATAGAAATATATAGAGAAATATATTATAGAAATATATGCAGAATATATATACTACATGTTGTATATATTCATCAATAGATAGTAATATTATAATAAATATTATTAAAATAATAAAATAATAAATACTAAAATACTTTAATCAGAATTATTTGTTCCGCGTTGTAGATAATTATAGCTACTAACATAGTGCAGTATTTGGAAACAGTGTTGAAGCAATTATATCAAAGCTAACAAAACAAATATTAAGTAGAGATTGATGTTACCCCTGTGAAGGGCCACGGGCAAATCGCTTTCTCTCAGGCTCAAGGAGTAACCTTGATGGTTGTCCCCGCTCAAGGCAGGAATCCCCACACACACTCCAAGAAGGAACTGTTAGAAGTCCCTCCCATTAAAATCTGGGAACAGGGCTTTTCTAGTGTAAAGTGACGGAGTGCCAGTCAAGTGTTGCTCAGGGAGCTGTGCCAGCTGGAGCTGGATGCTCTGCCTAAGCAGGGATATAGCAGCTCCAGCTGTGTCTTGTGTATGACTTGTCAGTGATGGCTTGAGCAAGGATGGTCTGCTGATCACTGATAGGAGTGAGCAAGGAGGGTCTGCTGTTTTTAGTGTTGAAGAATGCTGAGACCCGCTTGCCCAAACTATCAGACCCACTACTGGAGCCCAAAATGTCAGGCAGGATAAATCAAACTCTCAAATACTATTTTTAGTACTAGGAAGCAGGTAATACTTTATTTCATGGGGGATCACTCCTCTAAAGATGCGCGTGCAAGTTCAAAACTTTTCACGATTTACACATTTTATCAAACAAAGAAATTAATGTTCATGGGCTATAAATTGCATAATTCAGTTCATTAATTAGTATTCTATCTTAGTTATTGATTTCTTGCTTCTCATGCTATTAGTCCATGTTTTAGGTGCTTTCATTATTTCTCCCAGATAGACAGGGTTTCAGTACAATTGCCAAATTGTCTTTGTTAGTTCCTTCTTTGTCTCGGGGTTCTGCAAAATGTCCTTTTGGTACATAAATTCTGCATTCCTTGTGTCCCATGTCAGCAATATCTCTCTTCCCCAGGTCTGAGATCATTGAAGCATATCAAGGTTGATTATAGTTGTTTTAACAAAACTCAAAGTTTCAGTAGTTTTCCCAAGCTGCATCCCCACTATAGCCAGCATTTAGTAAGGTTTTATCATAAGCTTCTATA
>NW_020892310.1:0-1217 GCF_003945725.1 Corapipo altera
AAAAATTCACCCACTATTTGCCAGTGGTATGTTGCAAAGGCTTTAACTCCTGTGAGAATCCAGTTCCCAAAATGTTACTGTTTCCATTTTATGGATGATATTCTGTTCTCAGCTGAGCAAAGAGAAACATTGTCTGCAGTTGCAAATGCAGCTAAAGAATCACTTCAGTCTTTTGGCCTTGTCATTGCACCAGAGAAAATACAAAGTGCAGAACCTTGGAAATATCTGGGCCTCTTTGTCACTAAAAGAACAGTAAGGCCTCAGCCTATTCAGTTACAATTGCCTATCAATACCCTAACTGATGTTCAGAAATTAGCAGGTTCATTAAATTGGTTACGCCCTTATTTGGGGTTGACAAATTCGCAACTGCAACCTCTTTTTGAACTGCTCAAACATTCCACAGATCCATTGGAACCACGATCCTTAACTCAGGAAGCAGTTCAAATCATCTGGCAGATAGAAACATTGTTAACAGAACGATTTGTTTCTCGCATTGATTTGTCTCAAATTGTTCAGCTTTTTGTTCTCATAGATCAGAACTCCCCCTGTGGGATCCTTGAGTTTCCCCCTGGATTCTCATTTTCCTGCTCTCTTTTTGCATTTTTCCTCTTTAGTGTCATGTCAACCCGTGACCGCTCCTGCTCCCGTTCAGGTACGGGTGTCTGGACAGTGGTCCTGCCCTCATCAGCTGATAACCTGGGGAAAGGGTTATGTTTGTGTCTCTGTCGATGATGGACCACAGTGGGTTCCTGCTCGGTGCGTGCGTCTTTTTTTGCCTCAGGGGAATCTACATGGAACAACTCGAACGACTCAGCCCGTGGAACAGCCACAACATCTGGGTGACCCTGATGAAAGCACTGAACCAGACTACCTTCTGTGCCTCCTTGGCAAAACCAGAGCTACCTTTTCACACATGCCTTGTTGGGGCACCTGTAAATAACTCTGATGCAGTGAAACTTGTTTCTAATGTTACACACAAAGCCTTGGGCTCATCCAGACTCCTTCTGGGTGATGTGTTGCATCACAGAACTGCCCTTTGAGGGAAATTCTTTTCTCCTCATGCCAGCCTGGACCTCCCCAGCTGCACTTGCCATTAATTCTTTCTTTCTCGTGCTGTTTTCTGCTACAACAAAAGCATCCACCCTCTCTGAAGCGACTCTTCAAGCACTGCCAGGGTTCTTCTCTGCTGTCCTCTGTCTGCACACCACTGAACCCAC
>NW_020892311.1:0-753 GCF_003945725.1 Corapipo altera
TGGGGACAGGGGACACAGGGGGGCTGTGCTGGGGACAGGGGCGCTGTGGTGGCCCAGGTGGGGACACAGGGGGAGTGGCAGGAACAGGGTGGCCGTGGTGGCCAAGGACAGGGTGGCTCTGGTGGCCCAGGTGGGGCCGGGGTGGCTTTGGTGGCTCTAGTGGGGCCAGGGTGGCCCCAGTGACGCTGGTGGGGCCAGGGTGGCACTGGTGGCACTGGGCCCCCCCGTGCCCGTGTCCTGGCAGGGCCCCGTCCGGCCGGAGGAGCCTTATCTGTGCCCTGCCAGGCGCTGCCAGGACTCTGCCCTCTTCCTGCCCACCCCGCCCGCAGCGGGCACGGGGGCTGTGCCCACCCCCAGCACCACAGAGGGACCCCCCCGGGGGACCCCTCGGGCCCCCCCCCGAGACCCCTGAACCCCCGCGGTGCCCACCCTGAGCCCCCCGTGCCCGCAGTTCATCCCTCCCGGTGCTCCCGGAGCTCCCCCCGTGTGCCCGGGCACGGAGCCACATCCCGGATCCGGGATTGGCACGGGAGCCCCTGGAGGGAGGGGGAAGGGGGGCGAAGGGGGTGTCCCCACCCCGGCGGGGCGGCAGGACCCCACCCCGGCCAAAGTGCCACTCGGGGCGGTGCCACCCGCGCTGGGGACAGCGGGGTTGTGCTCCCCAGGGACGCTGTGCCCACGGCAGGGGGGGGGGACACACGGGTGCCCTGCCCACGCAAACGGGGGGCTCTGAGTCCCCCCAGAGACCCCCCC
>NW_020892311.1:853-1217 GCF_003945725.1 Corapipo altera
GGGGGGGTCACGGGGAGCCCTCCGGGAGGGAGGGGGGGGTGTTGGGGAGCGCCCGGCGGGGGGCCAAGGGATTGGGAAACAAAGGAGCTGGAACTGGGATCATTTCCCGACCCAGCCGGGGCTTGCCCAGGAGGAGGCGGCGGGGGGGGGGGTAACGCGGGGGGGGACACGCCCGGTCCCGGTTCCGCGGTCCTGGAGACCCCCCCGGCGCCCGCGGGAAGGGGCTGCGCCCACCCCGGTGGGTACTGGGGGGGTCCCAACTCCGGGGGAGCCACCCGGGGGTCCCCAGGGACAGGCTGGGCACCCCCTCGGGGACCGGAGCACCCTGGGGACCCCCAATGACACCGGGGGGGGGGGGGGGGGG
>NW_020892312.1:0-1217 GCF_003945725.1 Corapipo altera
GGAAGTGAGAGAATTCCTGGAAAACCACCGGGACTGTGCCGTGGAAGTGCCCTGGAGTGTGACCGATGTCGCTGAATTCCTAAAGAAAAAAACCTCCGGAATTTGTGTCCCGGAATTTGTGTCCTGGAAGTTGAAGCGTGTCGAGAAAATTCCTAAAAACCGCCCCCAAAACTGTGACTTGGGATTGAGAGAATTCCCGAAAATCACCGTGATTGTATCTTGGAATTTGTGCCTCGGAAGATCGACCGTGGTGTGAAATTCCTGAAAACCACTGGAATTTGTGCCTTTGGGAAGCTGGACCCGCCCAAACTGTGCCTTTGGAAGTGAGAGAATTCCCGAAAAACCACCAGGATTGTGCCTTGGAATTTGTGCCTTGGAAGTTGGACCCGCCCAATCTGTGCCTTTGGAAGTGAGAGAATTCCTAAAAAAAGAGGCTCTCGGAGTGTGACCGTGTTGTGGAATTCCTGAAAAACCACCGGGATTGTGCCTTGGAATTGTGCCTTGGAATTTGTGCCTTGGAATTTGTGCCTTGGAATTTGTGCCTTGGAAGTCGAACTGTGGTGTGAAATTCCTGAAAATCCCACCGGGATTGTGCCTTGGAATTATGTCCTGGAAGTTGCACCCGCCCAACCTGCGCCTTTGGAAGCGGCAGAATTCCTAAAAAATTCCCGTGCCTCGGAATTGTGCCTCGGAAGCTGGAATTGCCTCGTGAAATTCCTGAAAAACCGCCCAACCTGTGCCTTTGGAAGTGGCAGAATTCCTAAAAAAAAGAGGCTCTCGGAGTGTGACCGTGTCGAGAAATTCCCAAAAACCACTGGAATTGTGCCTTGGAATTTGTGCCTTGGAATTTGTGCCTTGGAATTTGTGCCTTGGAAGTTGAACTGTGGTGTGAAATTCCTGAAAAACCTCCCAAAACTGTGCCTTGGGATTGAGAGAATTCCCAAAAACCACCGGGATTGTGCCTTGGAAGTCGAACTGTGGTGTGAAATTCCTGAAAATCACCGGGATTGTGCCTTTGGAAGTGGGAGAATTCCTAAAGAAAGAGGCTCTCGGAGTGTGACCGTGGTGAGAAATTCCTAAAAACCACCAGGATTCTGCCTTGGAATTTGTGCCTTGGAATTTGTGCCTTGGAATTTGTGCCTTGGAAGTCGAACTGTGGTGTGAAATTCCTGAAAATCCCACCGGGATTGTGCCTTGGAATTATGTCCTGGAAGTTG
>NW_020892313.1:0-1217 GCF_003945725.1 Corapipo altera
ACCTCCCAGTGACCTCCCAGTGACCCCCCAGTGACACCAGTGACCCCAGTGACCCCCCAGTGACCCCTCAGTGACCTCCCAGTGACCCCCCAGTGACACCAGTGACACCCAGTGACCTCCCAGTGACCTCCCAGTGACCCCCCAGTGACTCCCAGTCCAGACTCAGCTGAGCACCAACAAACTCATTGTTCGCTCTCACCCCTCCCCCCCCCAACACTCAGGGGGTCCCAGGGGAGTTTTGGGGGGGGTCCCAGGGAGGGATTTGGGGGGTTCTGGGGGGGTCCTGGGGTGGGATTTGGGGGATCCCAGGTGAGACTTGAGGAATTTGGGGGGATCCAGAGGTGGAGGAGGGGGGGTCCCAGAGGTGTTTTGGGGGTCCCAGGGGAGGGTTGAGGGTCGGGGGGGGGGTGTTGGGGGGTCCAAGAAGGATTTTTGGGGTCCCAGATGGATTTTGGGGGTCCCAGAAGGATGTTGGGGGTCCCGGGTGAGTTTGGAGGGTCCCAGAAGGATTTTGGGGTCCCAGGGGGGGTTTTGGGGGGTCCCAGAAGGTTTTTGGGGGTGTCCCCCCCTCAGAAGGGGTGGGCCCCCACCGACAGGTGGAGGCGGAGCAAGGCCAGGCCACGCCCACCGGGAGGGGGCGGGGCGAAGGCGCCGGGGGGCGGGGTTTGTCCGGCAGTGGGTGTGTCCTGGCGGACGGTGGGCGGGGCCTCGGGCAGTGGGCGGGGCCCCGGCGGCAGAAGCTCCACCTCCAGCAGCAGCTGCCGCGGCCCCGCCAGGGGGCGCACGAGCTCCAGGAGCGAGCTGTGATTGGACAGCGCCTGCCGGGGGGGCGGGGCCAGCGGGAGGGGGCGGGGTCAGCGGAAGGAGAGGCGCCCCCTGCTGGAGGAGGGAGAACCTCCCCCAAAAACACCCCCAAAATACCCAAAAATACACCCAAAAATACCCCCAAAAACACCCCCAAAATACCCCCCAAAATACCCCAAAAATACACCCAAAAATACACCCAAAATACACCAAAAAATACCCAAAAAATACCCCAAAAATACCCCCAAAATTCTCCCAAAAATACCCCAAAAATACACCAAAAAATACCCCCAAAATACCCCCAAATTACCCCAAAAAATATGCCCCAAAATACCCCAAAAAATACCCCAAAAATACACCCAAAAAACACCCAAAAATGCCCCCAAATTACCCCAAAAAATATCCCAAAAATA
>NW_020892314.1:0-846 GCF_003945725.1 Corapipo altera
GAGGCCCTGGCACAGGTTGCCCAGAGAAGCTGTGGCTGCCCCATCGCGGGAAGTGTCCAAGGCCAGGTTGGATGGGGCTTGGAGCAGCCTGGGCTGGTGGAAGGTGTCCCTGCCCATGGTAGGAGGTGGAATGAGATGATCTTTAAGATTTCTTCAAACCCCAAGCACTCTGTAATTGTATGATATGATTCTATCAAATTCTGACAATTAAGAACTCCCATGATTTAAAATCGCAAAACTGCTTTTTGGGGCAAGAGCTACAGAGCCTTAAAAAAATAAAAGACAGAACCTAAAGCTTTCATCAAACTAACACAACCTCTTAGTTAATGTGAGCAGAAAATTTCCTTTGTTCCTATTCAACTATTCTAGTCTCTCCACATCATGCTTTGATTATGGAGGTGAGCTGACATAGAAAATAAATCTTCCTGATCTATTAGGAGTATTAAAGTATTAAATATATAGTTACCACCCAAATACCACCCTTTAATATTGTTCCAGCACTACAAAAGCTGGTAAGTCATCTCTTGATTGTTACAACTGTATTGCAACACTAAACCAAACATGCCTGAACACACAGGACTGAATGACAGGTGTCTCCTTAACCTGCAGAAAAAGCTAGGATTTTTCTAGAATTGTTTTTGTAGAAAAAATACCCTTTTTGTGAGAATAAAAATCCCCCAACTTTTACTTCAGGAAAAGCACACTGTTCAGGGATAATGGTTTGGATTTGGCTATGTTGTGTTTCTTACATTGAGGTCCTAATACCAGAATGAGATGAGCTCAGTTGGTCAGAGCCTGGAGCTAAGAATGCCAGGATTGTGGATTCAATCCCTGTATGGGCCATTC
>NW_020892314.1:856-1216 GCF_003945725.1 Corapipo altera
AGCAGCTTCCTACCCCGGGGCAGTAAAGGGCAGCAGTGTGGTGTGTTCCTGTGACCTCTAGTGATTGAAAACACTCTAAATTTCCAGCCTCATGCCCCTCTCCTTAAAAAGGAGTTCTGTGGAAATCCAGGAGTGATTCAGGTGTCTAAACACAGGTCTCTTGTGACATTTTAGATACCCCTGGGTTATCCAAGACATGCACAGTCCCAGCAGGTAGGACATGAGACCTAATAAAGCACTGCTGGGAGACAAGGAAGGACAACTCGAGATCTTTAGGATGCTTGAGGTTTGGCTTCCCTGTACTTTACAAATCTCTCAGCTTTCTGGTTCCTTTGTGCTCTCCTGAAACTACTAAATATA
>NW_020892315.1:0-353 GCF_003945725.1 Corapipo altera
CCTCCAACAGGAGAGAGACCATGACAGAACGTTCTTGCTGCTCATGGCGTGCCCAGCCTGGCCAACCAATTGGACCACAAAGTCAAAGCTTGCAGGCTTTCTATCCAGAGGATAAGGGTTGCTGTTTCCTGTTTTCAACCCTGCCTCCCAAATGCCAGCCCTTCATCCAAAATTGCATACGGACGAAGATTCCTCCCACAACAAAGGTGTCAGCACAGAAAGTTCTTCCTACCCATGGAGTCCCCAGGGAGACACACTAACGGCACAACAAGGCCAAATTTTCCAGGTGTCCTTTCCTGGAGAGAAGGGCTGTTGTTTCCTGTTTTAAGACCTACCTCCCAACTGACAGTCCG
>NW_020892315.1:453-763 GCF_003945725.1 Corapipo altera
CTGACCCACCAAGTACACCACAAAGTCAAAGATTCCAGGCTTTCTTTCCGGCCCATAAGGGCTGTTGTTTCCTGTTTTCAGTCCTGCCTCCCAACTGTCAAACTGACTTCCAAAATTGCATAGGACTGGAGATTCCACCCAGAAACAACGTGCCAGCACAGAAAACTCTTGCTTCTCATGGAGTCCCCAGGCTGCTCCACCAACTGCACCACAAAACCAAAGATTCCAGGCTTTCCTTCCTGGTGATAACAGCTGCTGTTTCCTGTTTTCAGCCCTGTCTCATGACTGCCAGTTCGAATCCCAAAATTGC
>NW_020892315.1:863-1216 GCF_003945725.1 Corapipo altera
CCTCCAACAGGAGAGAGACCATGACAGAACGTTCTTGCTGCTCATGGCGTGCCCAGCCTGGCCAACCAATTGGACCACAAAGTCAAAGCTTGCAGGCTTTCTATCCAGAGGATAAGGGTTGCTGTTTCCTGTTTTCAACCCTGCCTCCCAAATGCCAGCCCTTCATCCAAAATTGCATACGGACGAAGATTCCTCCCACAACAAAGGTGTCAGCACAGAAAGTTCTTCCTACCCATGGAGTCCCCAGGGAGACACACTAACGGCACAACAAGGCCAAATTTTCCAGGTGTCCTTTCCTGGAGAGAAGGGCTGTTGTTTCCTGTTTTAAGACCTACCTCCCAACTGACAGTCCG
>NW_020892316.1:0-603 GCF_003945725.1 Corapipo altera
GGCCTGTGGGCGTGGTTTAAGGGTCATAGGCGTGTCTTAAGGGCCTGTGGGCGTGGTTTAAGATCAGTGGGTGTGGTTTAAGATCAGTGGGCGTGGCTTAAGATCAGTGGGCGTGGTTTAAGCGCAGTAGGCGCGGCCTAAGGGCTTGTGGGCGTGGTTTAAGGACCATAGGCGTGGTTTAAGGGCCTGTGGGTGTGGCTTAAGTGCAGCAGGCGTGGTTTAAGGACCTGTGGGTGTGGTTTAAGATCAGGGAGCGTGGTTTAAGATCAGTGGGTGTGGTTTAAGATCAGTGGGTGTGGTTTAAGCACAGCTGGAGCCGTCTAAGGGCTTGTGGGCGTGGTTTAAGGGTCATAGGCGTGGCTTAATAGCCTTTGGGCGTGGTTTAAGATCAGTGGACGTGGTTTAAGCGCAGCTGGCACAGTCTAATGGCTTGTGGGCGTGGCTTAAGGGTCATAGGCGTGGCTTAAGGGCCTGTGGGCGTGGTTTAAGTGCAGCAGGCGTGGTTTAAGATGAGTGGGCGTGGTTTAAGATCAGTGGGCGTGGTTTAAGTGCAGCTGGTGCCGTCTAAGGGCCTGTGGGCGTGGTTTAAGGGTCATAGGCGTG
>NW_020892316.1:613-1216 GCF_003945725.1 Corapipo altera
GGCCTGTGGGCGTGGTTTAAGGGTCATAGGCGTGTCTTAAGGGCCTGTGGGCGTGGTTTAAGATCAGTGGGTGTGGTTTAAGATCAGTGGGCGTGGCTTAAGATCAGTGGGCGTGGTTTAAGCGCAGTAGGCGCGGCCTAAGGGCTTGTGGGCGTGGTTTAAGGACCATAGGCGTGGTTTAAGGGCCTGTGGGTGTGGCTTAAGTGCAGCAGGCGTGGTTTAAGGACCTGTGGGTGTGGTTTAAGATCAGGGAGCGTGGTTTAAGATCAGTGGGTGTGGTTTAAGATCAGTGGGTGTGGTTTAAGCACAGCTGGAGCCGTCTAAGGGCTTGTGGGCGTGGTTTAAGGGTCATAGGCGTGGCTTAATAGCCTTTGGGCGTGGTTTAAGATCAGTGGACGTGGTTTAAGCGCAGCTGGCACAGTCTAATGGCTTGTGGGCGTGGCTTAAGGGTCATAGGCGTGGCTTAAGGGCCTGTGGGCGTGGTTTAAGTGCAGCAGGCGTGGTTTAAGATGAGTGGGCGTGGTTTAAGATCAGTGGGCGTGGTTTAAGTGCAGCTGGTGCCGTCTAAGGGCCTGTGGGCGTGGTTTAAGGGTCATAGGCGTG
>NW_020892317.1:0-603 GCF_003945725.1 Corapipo altera
TGGGATCCCTGGATTTGGGATCCCTGGATTTGGGGTCCCTGCCTTTGGATCCCCCTGGATTTAGGATTCCCTGCATTTGGGATCTCTGGATTTGGATCCCCCTGGATTTCAGATCATCGGATTTAAGATCCCCCTGGATTTGGGATCCCCGGATTTAGGATTCCCTGGATTTGGGATCCTGGATTTGGGATCCCCTGCATTTGGGATCCCTGGATTTGGGATCCCCTGGATTTGGGATCCCCTGGATTTGGGATCCCTGGATTTGGGATCCCCTGGATTTGGGATCCCTGGATTTGGGATCCTGGATTTGGGATCCCCGGATTTAGGATCCCCGGATTTGGATCCCCCTGGATTTGGGATCCCTGGATTTGGGATCCCCCCAGATTTGGGATCCCTGGATTTAGGATCCCCTGGATTTGGGATCCCTGGATTTGGGATCCCCCGGATTTGGGATCCCCTGAATTTAGGATTCCCTGGATTTGGGATCCCTGGATTTAGGATTCTCTGGATTTGGATCCCCTGCATTTGGGATCCCCGGATTTGGGATCCCCAGATTTAAGATCCCCCTGGATTTAGGATTCCCTGGATTTGGGATCCCTGGAT
>NW_020892317.1:613-1216 GCF_003945725.1 Corapipo altera
TGGGATCCCTGGATTTGGGATCCCTGGATTTGGGGTCCCTGCCTTTGGATCCCCCTGGATTTAGGATTCCCTGCATTTGGGATCTCTGGATTTGGATCCCCCTGGATTTCAGATCATCGGATTTAAGATCCCCCTGGATTTGGGATCCCCGGATTTAGGATTCCCTGGATTTGGGATCCTGGATTTGGGATCCCCTGCATTTGGGATCCCTGGATTTGGGATCCCCTGGATTTGGGATCCCCTGGATTTGGGATCCCTGGATTTGGGATCCCCTGGATTTGGGATCCCTGGATTTGGGATCCTGGATTTGGGATCCCCGGATTTAGGATCCCCGGATTTGGATCCCCCTGGATTTGGGATCCCTGGATTTGGGATCCCCCCAGATTTGGGATCCCTGGATTTAGGATCCCCTGGATTTGGGATCCCTGGATTTGGGATCCCCCGGATTTGGGATCCCCTGAATTTAGGATTCCCTGGATTTGGGATCCCTGGATTTAGGATTCTCTGGATTTGGATCCCCTGCATTTGGGATCCCCGGATTTGGGATCCCCAGATTTAAGATCCCCCTGGATTTAGGATTCCCTGGATTTGGGATCCCTGGAT
>NW_020892318.1:0-1216 GCF_003945725.1 Corapipo altera
GTCCCCACATCCTGGAATTCTGGCATGGCAGGCCTGGAGCACTCAGTGGGCATTTCTTGAGAGCTGTGGTGGCCCCCACCTGCTTGGGCTGGGATCCCACTTCATCCTGAGCCTCATTTCATGGAAGTGTGTCCAGAGGCAGCCCGGCCACAGGCTGAAGCAAAAAGCCAGAGCAGGTGATGCGGGAGCTGCTCCAGCGCCTACCACAGCCTCCGACCCAGTGGGAGCAGCCGGGGCCCTGCCCTGGGGCGCCCTGAGGCGGGGCAGTGCCCACTCCCGCCGGCCGCCCTCACAAGGCCCAGGCCGTCTCCTTCCCACAAGGCCCAGAAGGGCCGCCCTCACTCCTGCCCCGCCCTGCCCTGTCCCGCCCGGCCTCACCCTGTACCGTGGCCTCTGTCACACCCCACGCTGACGTGCTGAGCGTTCCACCAGCCATTGTGACGCCACAGGCACCAGTCGGGCACGGCCTTGTTGGTGCCCGGAGCCGGCGCTCAGAGCTGCTGTAGCCTCTCGGGGAGCAGCAGCACATCCCGCTCTGGGAGCATTGCGCGCCTGCATCGCCGTCTTGGCAGCTGCAGGCCACGACCACTGCACAGGGCGACCTCGTCTGCCTTGTGCTTTCTACCCTGTGCCCGTCCTTATTCTCGTCCTTGTCCCCTTTGTCACCCTCACCCTTAACCTCGCCCTTGTCCCATTCCTCATCCCTACTTGGCTCCCGGCAGCCCCCCACAAAGGGGCTTCTTGCCCTTCCTGCTGCTGGGAGCTCCAGGCAGGGCCATGCCGTGGCTTCTCAGCAAGAAGCGACAGCAGTCGTCATCCAGCAGCACCAGTGGGCAGCCCTGGGCTGCCACCAGCTCCACCAGCGCCTCTGAGCTCAGGGAGAAGAGGCTGGGCAGGCTGCAACACGCGGCCGCCCGCGGTGACCTGGGCTGGCTGAGGTGGCAGAGGCAGGGACACAGAGCCAGGTCCCTGCCCCACGCAGCCCCTGCTGCCCCCCCAGCCCCTCGCCTCCCCAGCTGGAGGCCCAGGCCCTCAGCAGGCAGCTGGCTGTCCCCACCAAACGTCTCTCCCGCTTCAGGCGGGCGCTCGGGGCTCTGTGCAGGCTGTTCCGCTCCTGCACGGCGGGACAGCCCCAGGATTAGGCCCCGCTCCAGTGCCAGGCCGGGCCCGGACACCTCTTAACTGCTTCCAACAGAGACACTGACTCCACCACTGA
>NW_020892319.1:0-1216 GCF_003945725.1 Corapipo altera
TGGGGGAGGGTCTTAAAACCAACTTTGGGGGGGTTAAAATTGGTTTTAGGGGGATTGGGGGTGACCCCGAATGGACTCAAAGAATGCTTGGGGGGGTTAAAACCGACTTTTGGGGCCTTAACACTGATTTTGAGGGCTTAGAGAACCTTAAAACCTGGTTCTGGAGATGGTGGAGAACCCCAAAACTGAGTCTTGGGGGGGTTGTGGGAGCCTTAAACCTGGTGTTAGGAACGGTGGGGAGCCCTAAAACTGAGTTTAGAGGGTTGTGGGGGGCTTAAACCTGATTCTGGGTGTCTCAAACCTGACTTTTGGTGCCCTAAGCTTAGCTTTAGTGGTGATGAGGAGCCCTAAATCTGAGTTCAGGGGGTTATGAGGGGTTTAAACCTGACTTTTGGTGCCCTAAAACTGAGTTTAGAAGTGGAGGGGGAGCCCTGAAACTAATTCTGGGAGCATTAGGAGGACCCTAAAACTGAGTCGGGGGGGGGATTGTGGGGGGCTTAAACTTGGTTTTAGGAGCGAAGGGGAGCCTTAAAAATGAGCCTAGGGAGTCGTGGGGGGCTTAAACTTGGACTTTGCTGCCCTAAAACAGAGTTTAGAGGGTTGTAGGGGCCTTAAACCTGGTTTTAGAGGTGGCGGGGAGCCCTAAAACTGAATTTAGGGGATTATGAGGGGCTTAAACCTGACTTTTGATGCCCTAAACTGGGTTTTAGGGGTGGTGGGGAGTCCTAAAACTGAATTTAGGGGGTTGTGGGAGGCTTAAACCTGACTTTTGGTGCCCTAAATCTGGTTTTGGGTCCCTAATCCCGGTTTTTCTGCCCCCCCAGACGTGTTCCACTGGCCCTGCCTGGCGGGGTGGGCGCGGGCGCTGCCCCCTCGCACGGCCCCCGCCGGGCACCGCTGCCCCTCGTGCGGGGGGCCCCTGTTCCCCCCCCAAAACCTCCAGGGCCCCGTGGCCGAGGCCCTGTGGGCGCGGCTGCGCACGGCGCCGTGGGCCCGGCCCGGCCTGGGGCTGCCCCTGGTGAGTGACACCCCGAAAACAGCCCAAAACACCCCAAAAACGGAGTCAGGACCCCCCAAAACCCCCAAAACCACCCAAAAATCCCCCAAAACCACCCCCAAAAACCCCCAGGATCATTGAGCTGGGCCTGGCCCGGCCTGGGGCTGCCCCTGGTGAGTGACACCCCGAAAACACCCCAAAAACGGCCTCGGGACCCCC
>NW_020892320.1:0-1216 GCF_003945725.1 Corapipo altera
CCAAAAAATGACCACAAACTCACCCAAATCTCCCCAAAAAATGACCACAAACTCATCCAAATCTCCCCAAAAACTGACGAGAAACTCACCCAAATCTCCTCAAACACTGACCACAAAATCAAACAAGTCTCCCCAAAAATTACCACAAACTCTCACAAATCTCCCCAAAAAATGACCACAAACTCAAACTAATCTCTCCAAAAAATGACCACAACCTTACCTAAATGGCCAAAAAAAGGAACCAAAACTCTCAAACAACTCCCTAAAAATTGACCACAATCTAACCAAAATCTCCAAAAAAATGACCACAAACTCACCAAAATCTCCCCAAAAACTGACAACAAACTCACCCAAATCTCAGTACAAAATCACAAGAAACTCCCAAAAACCTCACCAAAAAATGACCAGAATCTAAACCAAATCTCCCCAAAAAATGACCACAAACTCACAAATAAGTCCCTAAAAACCGACCACAAAATCACCTAAATCTCCCCAAAAACTGACCACAAACTCAAATAAATCTCCCCAAAAAATGACCACAAACTCAAAAATAACTCCCGAAAAAATGACCACAAACTCACTCAAATCTCCCCAAAAATTGACCACAAACTCACCCAAATCTTCCCAAAAAATCACAAGAAACTCCCAAAAACCACACCAAAAAATGACCACAAACTCACCTAAATCTCCCCAAAAAATGACCACAAACTCACTCAAATCACCCCAAAAAATGACCACACAATCAAACTAATCTCCCCAAAAAATGACCACAAATTCACCCAAATCTCCCCAAAAACTGACCAGAAACTCACATAAACCTCTCCAAAAAATGACCACAAACTCACCGAAATCTCCCTAAAAAATTACCACAAACTCACCCAAATCTCCCCAAAAAATGACCACAAAATCAAACAAATATCCCCAAAAAATGACCACAAATTCACCCAAATCTCCTAAAAATTGACCAAAATCTCACCCAAATCTCCCTAAAAAATGATCACAAACTCACTCAAATCTCCCCAAAAAAGGACCACAAACTCACCCAAATCTCCCCAAAAATTGTCCAAAAACTCAAAGTAATCTCCCAAAAAAATGACCAAAAACTCACCCATATCTCCCAAAAAATGACCACAAAGTCACCCAAATCTCTTCATAAACTTATCAGAAACTCACCCAAATCTCCCCAAAAATGACCACAGGCTCTCCCCAATCTCCC
>NW_020892321.1:0-1215 GCF_003945725.1 Corapipo altera
TGGTCCCTGGAGGGAGTGGGATGATCCCCCTGGAGGAAGGAGCTCAGCCCCCTGGATGGGAAGGATAACTCCCCTGGGTGGGGGTGTTGACCCCCCTGGATGGGAAGGATAACTCCCCTGGGTGTGGAAGGATAACCCCCCTGGATGGAGGGGATCACCCCCCTGGGTGGGAAATATCCCCCTCCTGGGTGGGGGTACTGAGCCCCCCTGGATGGAGGGGATCACCCCCTGGGTGGGAAGGATTCCCCCCTGGGTGAAGGTGCTGAGCCCCCCTGGATGGAGGGGATCCCCCCGGGGTGGGGGTGCTGAGCCCCCCTGGATGGAGGGGATCACCCCCTGGATGGAGGGGTTTTCCCCCGGGGTGGGGGATGCTGAGCCCCCCTGGATGGAGGGGATCACCCCCCTGGATGGGAAGGTTCCCCCCCTGGATGGAGGGGTTCCCCCCCGGGGTGGGGGGTGCTGAGCCCCCCATCTCACCCCGCTCAGACACGGGGGGTGTGTCCGGCCATGCCCCCCCAGCCGCCCTCGGGCTCAGGGTGCCCGCAGGTCCCTCTCGCAGATCCAGGGGAAGCTGAAGTTGCAGTTGTGGTCGTTCCAGAGCCCGTTGCCCACCGGGTGGATCTGGGCACAGTCCTCGCCCCCCCACTGCCCGTGGTCGGTGCCGTCCGGCTGCCCCACGGCCCAGAAGCTGCGGGGATGGGGGGGGACAGGGGGTCAGCGGGGGGGGGGCCGGGTGTGACCCCCCCGGAGCCCAAACCCACTCACCTGTTGGAGGGGGAGTAGGGGGTCCCGTCCACCCAGCGCCAGGAGCCCCCCGGGCCCGTGGCCGACAGCCCGATCCAGTAGGTGCCCCCCCGGGACTGGCGGGCCAGGTATGCCTGGGGGGCACAGGGATGGGTCAGGGGGCACCGGGAGAGGGGTGGGAAAGGGGGACAGGGAGGGAAGGGGGATATGGGAGGGTGGGACGGTTTGGAGAGGATTAGGAAGGGGAATGAGGGTGAGGGGGGACAGGGGGTAGGACGGGGTGGGCGAGGGGGGGCAGGTGAGGGGGCGAGTAGGAGGGTGGAGGGCAGGGGATGGGGACAGGGAAAGGGGATATGGGGAGGTGGGACATGGAGGAGGGGATGGGCAGAGGGGACAGAGGGGAGAAGAGTGAGAGGGTGGTGGAGAGAGATGGGATGGATGGGATGGGATGGGATGGGATGGGATGGGATG
>NW_020892322.1:0-1215 GCF_003945725.1 Corapipo altera
AACCTCAAAGCAGGGCTGGAAAAACAACGCAGGAATATGTGGGGGGGAAAAAAACCCCAACCAACCAACCAAAAAAAAAAGGGGAATTTTTTTTTTTTTTTTTAAACGGTAAAATGTGGGTTTTGCGGGAAATATTTGGAGCCGGGAAGGCTCATCCAGGCCGGTAACCGGTGCTCGTGGATTTATTTGGCAGCCAGAAATGCTGCTGCAAGCGCAGCTCGGCAGGGAATAAATCCCTGGTGCCCACGAGCAGCTGGAAAAAATGTTCAATTTGAGGGAAAAAATAAACCCCCAAACCCCCGAGGAGATCCCGGCTGGATCTTTTCCCTGCCCGCCCCTAAAGTCGGGAAAGGAGCTGCCTTTGGAAAAGCTTCGCAAAATACCAACGGGAGTGGTTCTTGTCTGTTATTTAAAATTTTTAAATAATAATAATAATAATAATAAAGGAACATCTTTCCTCCTCTTCCCCACCTCGGGATTTTTCGCTGCGTCTTCTCGAGGAGGGAGAGGAAAGAGAGGGATTTGAAGGCGGAATTAACCGGAGGAAAAATCAACTTCAGGAAGGATTAAAGTCAAGAAGACGCCAAAGGAACGCCGGGGATGGCACCCGAGGGAAAAAAAATCGCCTTCTCCCACCAAATTTGTGCCGGTTTTTATTCGGACACTCAAGGAAGGTTCTCGGGGGTTCTTTCAGATCGCGAATCTCAAAGAGATAACGTGATTTACAGGCGGGATTTTTGCGAAGATCGATGGTTTTCCCCTCAGTTCGTCAGGCGCTGGTATCTGAAGAAGAAGAAATCGGATTAAAACGGTCCCCAAGAGAGTTTTTGGGCCCCCCCAAATAGCTCCGGGAGGTCTCCGGTTCCCGAACTGCATTTGGAAATATAAAATAACATCAGGTAAGGGAACAGAACGTGGGGCCACCCCCGCAGAGCCACCCAGCCACTTTCCCTTCGCCAAATCCCTCCCGGGAGCTGCCGGAGCTTCTCAATAAATCCAGGAAATCCCCAATTTCTCCCCCAGATTTCTCAGCTGGAGAACGTTCTGGAGCCGTCTCGCTCCAGAATTCAATCCTCCTCTGGCTCTTCCCTTGCTCTGGGGGATGGAACAGGGGGATAAACGAGGAATTCCCTCCCGAGGAGCCCAAACGAGGGGTCCCCCGAGTGGCGGGGCGTTAATTAACGGGCGTAATTACATTTTGCTCATTGGAAAGGC
>NW_020892323.1:0-1215 GCF_003945725.1 Corapipo altera
GCCTTTCCAATGAGCAAAATGTAATTACGCCCGTTAATTAACGCCCCGCCACTCGGGGGACCCCTCGTTTGGGCTCCTCGGGAGGGAATTCCTCGTTTATCCCCCTGTTCCACCCCCCAGAGCAAGGGAAGAGCCAGAGGAGGATTGAATTCTGGAGCGAGACGGCTCCAGAACGTTCTCCAGCTGAGAAATCTGGGGGAGAAATTGGGGGTTTCCTGGATTTATTGAGAAGCTCCGGCAGCTCCCGGGAGGGATTTGGCGAAGGGAAAGTGGTTGGGTGGCTCTGCGGGGGTGGCCCCACGTTCTGTTCCCTTACCTGATGTTATTTTACATTTCCAAATGCAGTTTGGGAACCGGAGACCTCCCGGAGCTATTTGGGGGGGCCCAAAAACTCTCTTGGGGACCGTTTTAATCCGATTTCTTCTTCTTCAGATACCAGCGCCTGACGAACTGAGGGGAAAACCATCGATCTTCGCAAAAATCCCGCCTGTAAATCACGTTATCTCTTTGAGATTCGCGATCTGAAAGAACCCCCGAGAACCTTCCTTGAGTGTCCGAATAAAAACGGGCACAGGTTTGGTGGGAGAAGGTGATTTTTTTTCCCTCGGGTGCCGTCCCCGGCGTTCCTTTGGCGTCTTCTTGACTTTAATCCTTCCTGAAGTTGATTTTTCCTCCGGTTAATTCCGCCTCCAAATCCCTCTCTTTCCTCTCCCTCCTCGAGAAGACGCAGCGAAAAATCCCGAGGTGGGGAAGAGGAGGAAAGATGTTCCTTTATTATTATTATTATTATTATTTAAAAATTTTAAATAACAGACAAGAACCACTCCCGTTGGTATTTTGCGAAGCTTTTCCAAAGGCAGCTCCTTTCCCGACTTTAGGGGCGGGCAGGGAAAAGATCCAGCCGGGATCTCCTCGTGGGCTTGGGGGTTTATTTTTTCCCTCAAATTGAACATTTTTTCCAGCTGCTCGTGGGCACCAGGGATTTATTCCCTGCCGAGCTGCGCTTGCAGCAGCATTTCTGGCTGCCAAATAAATCCACGAGCACCGGTTACCGGCCTGGATGAGCCTTCCCGGCTCCAAATATTTCCCGCAAAACCCACATTTTACCGTTTAAAAAAAAAAAAAAAAATTCCCCTTTTTTTTTTGTTTGGTTGGTTGGGGTTTTTCCCCCCCCCACATATTCCTGCGTTGTTTTTCCAGCCCTGCTTTGAGGTT
>NW_020892324.1:0-1215 GCF_003945725.1 Corapipo altera
AACATGGCCTGGGAATAACGGGAATAACGGGAATGAGCCAGGGAATTGCGGCTGAGAACATGGCCTGGGAATAACGGGAATAACGGGAATGAGCCAGGGAATTGCGGCTGAGAACATGACCTGGAACGGGAATAATGGGAATGGTGGGAATGATGGGAATGAGCCATGGAATTCCGGCTGAGAACATGGCCTGGGAATAACGGGAATAACAGGAATAACAGGAATAATGGGAATAATGGGAATAATGGGAATAAGGGGAATGGTGGGAATGATGGGAATGAGCCATGGAATTGCAGCTGAGAACATGGCCTGGAACGGGAATAATGGGAATAACGGGAATAACGGGGATAACGGGAATGATGGGAATGGTGGGAATGAGGCATGGAATTCCGGCTGAGAACATGGCCTGGAGCGGGAATAACGGGAATAACGGGAATGGTGGGAATGATGGGAATGATGGGAATGGGGACTGAGCCATGGAATTGCGGCTGAGAACATGGCCTGGAATGGGAATAACGGGAATAACAGGAATGATGGGAATGATGGGAATGAGCCATGGAATTGTGGCTGAGAACATGGCCTGGAACGGGAATAACGGGAATGATGGGAATGGTGGGAATGATGGGAATGGGGACTGAGCCATGGAATCCTGGCTGAGCACGTGGGAATGATGGGAATAATGGGAATAATGGGAATGGGGGCTGAGCCCACTGGGAATGGGAATGGGAATGGGAAATGGGAGACTGAGACACTGGGAATGGGAATGGGGGACTGAGCCAACAGGAATGGGAATGGGAATGGGAATGGGAATGGGAAAGGTTAAATTCAGCCCACTGGGAATGGGAATGGGAATGGGGGACTGAGCCACTGGGAATGGGAATGGGAATGGGAATGGGAATGGGGGGGGTTAAATTCAGCCCACTGGGAATGGGAATGGGAATGGGAATGGGGGGAACTGAGCCAATGGGAATGGGAGTGGGAATGTGGAACTGAGACAGTGGGAATGGGAATGGGGACCGAGCCACTGGGAATGGGAATGGGAATGGAGAACTGAGCCAATGGGAATGGGAATGGGAATGGGGGAGAGGGAACTGAGCCCAATGGGAATGGGAATGGGGAACTGAGTCACTGGGAATGGGAATGGAAATAGGGGGAGGGAACTGAGCCGAATGGGAATTCGAATGGGAATGGGAGCTGAGACATTGGGAATGGGAG
>NW_020892325.1:0-1214 GCF_003945725.1 Corapipo altera
TTCCCACAGGGAAGTGGCTCTGGAAGGACTCTCTCCTTGCCTACAAGGCCAGGAGGAACACGAGTCCAGTCCTGGATTTCTGGTATTCCTTGTTCCCACTGCATTTGGGAAGTGCCAAGGTCAGGTCCATGTCCCTGTTCTGCCTGTGCCCCATCCCAAAACACCTTGGACCTGCTCTCCATTCCCTCGGGAAGTTTGAGCTCCCTGCTCTGCTCTGTATTCTGCATGCCAAAAAAAGGGGTTGTAGGATCAAGGAGGAACAAGGGATCCATGTGCAGGGATCCCTTCCCCAAACATTCCCAAAGAGGGAGGGAAGGGTGAATCCCTCAGGAACTGAAAGAGAAAACTGGTCTGTGTAATGTGAAATCCAGAAGGAAGGCCATGGAGAACAGGAGGTTCCAAGAAAAGCGGGAAAACAGCTCCTTATCCCACAGGGAGAATTGGCCTGGAGAGGCTTTGTGGCTTTACTTGTCCAGGATTTCCTGGATAAACACCTCCCTGAGGGTGTTTATCCCACAGAACTTGGGGATAATTCCCCAAAGAGGGAATGTTTGGGGCAAGAGTGGAGAATCCCATGGGAAGTGAAAGAGAAAACTGGTCTGCGTAACATCCCACCAGGACACAGGGCATGGATGAGCAACATCCACTGCAGAGGATCTCCCTCCTTCCCACAGGGAAGTGGCTCTGGAAGGACTCTCTCCCTGCCTACAAGACAAGGAGGAATATGAGTCCAGTCCTGGATTTCTGGTATTCCTTGTTCCCACTGCATTTGGGAAGTGCCAAGGCAGGCTCAGTGCCCCTGTTCTGCCCGTGCCCCATCCCAAAACACCTTGGACCTGCTCTCCATTCCCTCGGGAAGTTTGAGCTCCCTGCTCTCCTGTATTCTGGATGCCAAAAAAAGGGGTTGTAGGATCAAGGAGGAACAAGAGATCCATGTGCAGGGATCCCTTCCCCAAACATTCCCAAACAGGGAAGGAGTGGAGAATCCCTCAGGAAGTGAAAGAGAAAACTGGTCTGTGTAATGTGAAATCCAGAAGGAAGGTCATGGAGAACAGGGGGTTCCAAGAAAAGCAGGAAAACAGCTCCTTATCCCACAGGGAGAATCAGCCTGGAGAGGCTTTGTGGCTTTACCTGTCCAGGGTTTCCTGGATAAACACGTCCCTGAGGGTGTTTATCCCACAGAACTTGGGGATAATGTGCAGGGATCCCTTCCC